>NC_141604.1:40422463-40707955 GCF_047967505.1 Dipteris shenzhenensis
AGTTTTGGTCCTATTTGGCTCGAGGGGCTTCCACAGACTCCCTCACTAGATTGGAACTTCTCCCAGTATTTTGTCGACGGTCAGAGGAGGTAGAGGAGTACTTGGGATCTGTTACTCTATCCAGAGAGGGGCACATTCTTTGTTTCTCCGCAGGCAACTTTCGTTCTCGAGGGAGCGAAAGCTGGTCAGCTGAGCTACTTGACAGTGAGATCGATAGACAACTTTTGAGTGTGACTCAGTTTTCATCGGTTCAGCGTATTGTCAGCTCGCAGATTCACTCTTGCCCTAGGACTCTTCGACCTAGCTTCGGTGGCAGGGCCTTTCTGTTTCTGTTCTTTGAGGTTCAGGGAGACCTCGATTTGCCTAGGAGTGCTGGTTGGTTTGACTTTCAGCTCCTCAGTTCGCCCTAGAGTATTATTCCCTTGGATGGAGCCATTTTACATGAGTTGGGGCAGATTTGGAGCTTGATCAGAGACCGACTTTGGATTACGCCGTTAGAGAGAGTCATTTTTGCCGCTGCCACTGGCATCCCCTCACTTCCATCCAATGTTTATGCTGTCCATCATTTCTTGGAATGTGAGAGGACTGAACGGCCGCAGATTTATTTTAGATGCAAATGGTCGTAGATCGGGAGTTCCTAGATTGCAGTTGCTTAGGGACTCCCTTCGTTTTATTTCCTCAGGGTCCCCTCCAGACATTGTGCTTATCCAGGAGCATAAGCTCTCCCAGGACAGGATTGACAGATGCAGATCCTTACTCAGAGGATAGGGTCGGACATATTGGAGCCCAGCGGATGGTACGAGGGGAGGAGTCTGCATTTCAGTTTCAGCCAGGTGGGCCCCAGAGATCACCCAAGAGGGTACACTAGTGGAGAGCAGGGCATGCTATGTTATTCTTCAGATTGAGAGCACAGCAGTTGGTGTTCTCAATGTGTACACTCCCACGGATCCAGCCCGCAGACGTGCATTTTGGAGACAGCTCAGAGAGTCCCTTCCTCACGCAGACGCCTGGATTGTTGGAGGAGATTTCAACATGGTTGAATTCTCTGAAGACAAGTTGGGCCAGACAGAGGGTGGACTTTCTGATAGGGAGAGAGTGGAGTGGGATAGTTTTGTTTTGCATGCTGGACTTCATGATGCAGCTCCATTGGACGACTTTCGTCACTTGGCTGATAGTCTCCAGTTCTCTTGGTCTGGGGATTTCCATGGCTCTCTCTCTTTGGCTAGGCTGGACAGGTTTTATATTGGCCATTGGGGCCAGGCCAGAGGAGGACAGATTGGGATCCGCCCGGGTTATGTTTTATCTGACCATGCTCCAGTCCTATTTCAGATTCTTCCTACCTCTCGATTGGAGAGCACAGGCTTTGTGAGAGTTCCGGACTTTGTTTTTCAGGACACAGAGTTCGTGGAACGGTTGAGAGAGGTTTGGTTGACAAAGGACACTCCTGAGGATCAGGGCTGGTTGATGTGGGTAGAGGAGGCTTTGGCCAGAGTCAGCATGGCTTGCCAGTTGAGGGCAAAAGAGGAGAAGGAAAAGCTCAGAATCAGAGATCGGAATGCAAGAGCGGAGGTATCCAGACTTCAGAGATTGATTCAGAGCTTTCCTCATTCTCTTTTCATCAGAGGGAAGCTTTCAGAGGCTCAGGAGAGACTAGAGGAGATTCAGGGTAGGAGGGCCCAGTTCAGGTTTTACTCCCAGCAGACCTTCTAGATCCAGAAGGTGGATAGATGCTCTAGAGAGTTCTTCAGGGAAGTGGGTCAGAGATAGTCTTCAGTCTTCGTAGACTTGTGGATGAGGCCGGGTCTCTTCAGACAGATCCTCATCGTCTTGTTGAGATCACTTCTGATTTCTATTCCACTCTTTACACCGCCGATCCAGTCACCGAGGAGATGATCAGAGCCAGAGATGTCCCCCAAATGGTCTCAAACAGGATGAGTCAGGTTTTGGATAGCCCGCTATCACTCCTGGAGATCACAAATGTGTTACATGAGCTGCCCAGAGACAGATGCCTAGGGGAGGATGGTCTGTTGCCACTTCTTTTTACAGCTCTCTGGGATACGATTGGACCTCATCTACTTTTGGCCTTTTCAGAGGCTCTCTATACAGGATCTTTGGGTGAGGCATTATGCACAGGTATGATTTGTCTCATCCCGAAAGGGGGAGACAAGACAATCCTACGTAATTGGAGACCCATTACACTTTTAGGGACAGCCTACAAGATCCTAGCGAAGACCTTGGCCCTTCGTTTAAAGCCTATGCTGCCAGATATCATCAGAGCTACTCAGACAAGATTTGTCCAAGATAGGAGTATCTTGGATAATATCTTCACTTTTTGGGAGGCCACTCACTGGGCGAAGGAGAGTCAGCAGGAGATTGCAGTTCTCCTTCTCGATTTTGAGAAGGCCTATGACAGGGTGGGACTGGGGTTTCTTGGAGGGCACTATGAGGAGGCTAGGCTTTAGTGACAGATGGATTTTATGGGTCTCCTCACTTTACTCTCACTCTTCTAGCAGGATGGTGGTCTGTGGAGGCAGAGGACCGACTTTTCAGCTATCCAGATCAATACGACAGGGATGCCCAACTTGCACCTTACCTTTTCCTTTTCGTAGCGGAGGCTATGGGATACTTTATGCAAGCTACCAGTCATGGCACTTTCGGACTTCATTTGCCTATCCGACAGGAGCAGGAGCTTCTGGACACTGAGTTTGCTAATGATATGGCACTGACAGTCAGAGGAGATGCATATAGTCTTGCTACTACTGCGGACGCAATTGACAAATTCTGCAAAGCCTCAGGGGGACTTGTCAATTGGAACAAATCAAAAGGCATCTGGACTGGAGATCAACAGGATACCCCAGCATGGGGAGGAGACAAAGGCTTTGTATGGATACCCAGAGGCACCTCCACGAGATATCTTGGCTTCCAGGTTGGCATTGAGGTGTCCCCGACGCAATAGTTTGCCCCAGTTCTTGAGAGTATCCAAAGAAAGCTAGCCTACTAGAGTACGGCTAGACTCTCTTTGGCCGGAAGAGCGCTGGTACTCAACCAGGTTCTACTAGCGACTATGTGGTATGTTGTGTCATGTTGGTGCTTTCATGTTGATTCGATTCGTTAGGTGAGGAGATTGCTTCAGAACTTTCTGTGGAGTGGTGGTGATGGTTCTGAGGACACTAGGGCCAGAGTTTCATGGGATACTATCACTTTACCTTTCTCGCAAGGAGGACTTGGGATTCTTGATCCGGAGATGCAGAGCAGAGCCCTTTTAGTCAAACTTCTTGTTAGAGGTTTGACTCTAGGAGATCAGCTGTGGAAGCAGTTCCTACTGCATGGGATTCACCAGTGCACCCCCAGAGCAGTAGGTCAGTGGGCAGGTAGAGTCAGTTGGATCTTCCTGACGGACCAGCATTCTCAGCCTTCCTCACCACTTGTGAAAAGGCTTGTTCAGATATGGGATCACTTTCGATAGCACCTCATCAGAGCAATTCCCTCCTCCAGAGAGGAAATTGCCCGATAGCCACTTTACCATAACCCCCTAGTTCGGTACCAGGGATCTTCCCTTGGTGCAGAACTCAGGACTCCCTTGGCCAGATGGCATGCTCAGGGGGTTGTGACAGTTGGAGATTGGTTCAGGGAAGGTGTGGAGATGTCAGAGGAGGTGATCAGAGATAGACATGGGCCACTTGGACAAATTGCTGCCACCAGATTATTGATCATGAGAGCTATTCCTCAGGAGTGGAGGGATGTACTTATAGATCCAGCCTATGTTGATCCTATTTCTACTTGGTCAAGTTGTTTTAGTGAGGCTGGGCTATGTATTGGAGCTCGCTTAGGACTGGCACCGTTTATTTATTTTGAGACGGACTCCTCTCACAGATTGTATCCCACTCAGCTCATGGATCGTCAGGAGCTTCTTTGGCAGAGAGTCAGGGTCATTGGTTGCCTGGGTAAGGAATGGGTCACAGATCCTTCCAGGTTGACCCTTGCAGAGGATATTAGATGGAGACTTTGGATTTTTCAGGGTCGTCCTCTTGCGGAGCTTGACTGGGACTGACTGGGACCCAAGTGAGTGGGCATGGCCTGCTTCGGTGACAGGCGATCGTCCTCTTTCTTTCTTCCAATACTCGACGAGGGCATGTTACAGGCTTCAGCGGAGAGACTCTCATCACATTCCATCTACCTCCCAGCATTGGCACGCACAGGGACTTACTGCAGAGCTCTTGCAGAGCTACTGGACTCACTTTTGGGGCATCAGTAGAGCCAGGAAAGTCTCCTACTTTCTTTGGCTCACTATACATAGGGGTATACCTGTGGGTACTTGGCTCCAGCAGATGGGTAGACCCTCCTTGTGTATGTGTTGTCAGATTGCAGAGGAGTCTAGCAAGCATTGTTTATGGAGTTGTACCAGTTCTAGAGTGGTATGGACAGGTATCTTCAGGTTGTTCTCATATGTTACTTATGAGTCCTTTTTGATGACGTTGGGCACTGCTCTTTGGGGGAGAGGATTTGGAGCCTTTACTCTCTTTGAGGCAGAGCCAGGAGACATTGGTTTCTTCATGCAGCGACGCCAGAGACGGGGTCCCACGGAGGCCAGCATCATGGAGCTGCAGGATTTACTTTTGGTACCGATACTAGCACAGGATTCTGTTGTTTTCAAAGTTTATGGCGACCCACCAAGAGTCACACCTGGGTCACGTCATGGTCACCTCAGCAACATGCCAAGTATTTAGACCTTGGTCATACCTAGTCGTAGCGTGTTCACATATGTTCACATCTTGGACGTGACATGGAATAGACTTGGACATGACTTGGACATGACATGGAACCGACTTGGACATGACTTGACATGGACATGACTTGGACATGACTTGACCTGGACATGACTTGGGTATGACGGAAGCAATACATGACTGAAGAGTGCCAAACCTCAACCTCGACTCACCATGGTCAAAGTCAATCAGAGGGAAGTACTGGCGCAATGGTACACAGGATACACCTGTTGGTGCACATGGAAAGCAGTCCAACAGTTAAGAGGCATAGGTGGTGCACCAACCCTCTCAACCAACTAGTGTCAGGAGCGCAGGAGAACACATGGAGCATGGGATTCACTAGGACAGGCTGGAGTGTTGCGGAAGCCATCAAGGACAGAGCGGCCCACAAACGGTGGAATGGCTAAGGATGGCTAAGGGTGCAAGAAGACATCCAATAGGAAGAAGGAGAGGAGATTGGTAGCGGGGGGTGGAGCAGAGGACGAGAAGGTGAAGAGGGGGAAAGGGGAAAGGCAGAGGGACATTCTGGCAGGGGCGAGAGGCGTGAGTGAAGGAGTGAGAGGCTAGAGTCAAGAGCTCGCCTCGTGTGGAAAACTCCGAGTTTGTGTCGACTATAGGAGTTTGAATACCGCCACACGTCGGGATAGGTTTCCTCTCCCCTTCACTGACAGGGTGCTAGAAACCGTAGCTGGTCATGCTCTCTACTCCTTCATGGATGGATATAGTGGGTATAACCAGGTTCGGGTGCGAGAGCAAGATCAGTTAAAGACTACCTTCGTCACCCAATGGGGAACTTATGCTTACCGGATGATGCCTTTTGGTCTATGCAATGCACCGGCCACGTTTCAACGTCTTGTCACCAAACTCTTCCAATAGAACATCGAAAAGTTCCTTGAGGTATTCTTGGATGACTTCTCTGTGTTCAATGGTAAGAATGCTTCTCACCTCGAACCTGCTATTCAGACTGATCACATGAGTAAGTTCAGGTGGGTTTTTGATAAGTGCAGAGAAGCTAGGTTGTGCTTGAATCCGGACAAATGCTTCTTCCTCGCCTTGCGAGGGGTCCTCCTTGGCCACATCGTCTCGGCTGAGGGAATGACCACGGACCCAGCAAAGGTGGAAGTGATATTGACCTTGCCTATTCCTCGCACACCCAGAGAAGTCAAGTCTTTTTTGGGACATGTGGGTTATTATAGAAGATTCATCAGGTCCTATGCCGACATAGCGGTGGCGTTGATGGAACTCCTTCGGCAGGAGCAGTCCTTCAACTGGTCGGCACCTCAACAACTGGCGTTTGACAACCTCAAGGATCGTCTAGTAAAGGCACCCATCTTGCGGCAACCTCAATGGGATGTCATTTTTCATGTGCATGTAGATGCAAGTGGGCTGGCGATTGGGGCGATATTGGCCCAACCAGATGAAGAGCACAAACTCGACCTACCTGTGTACTTCGCAAGCAGACAACTCAATGGAGCAGAAAGAAACTATAGCACCACTGAACGCGAGGGCTTGGGCATGGTCTATGCCATGACAAAGTATCGGCACTATCTCTTGGGCAGTAAGTTTATCATCATTACTGATCATCAAGCTCTCAAGTACTTACTGAACAAACCAATGCTTGGGGGGAGAGTGAGCAGGTGGATTCTTCTATTTCAAGAGTTTGACTTTGACATCCTAGTGAGAGCAGGCCGATTGCATCAACCAGCAGACCACTTATCAAGGATCTCTTCAGGTGAAGCAGCCATAGGAGTTGATGATGACCTTCCAGATGCGGGCCTCTTCCGTGTCGATGCCACAGTACCAAAAGATGACTGCCTGTTTGCTGTGGACTGCTTTCCCCCATGGTATGCAAACATTGTACACTTGTTGTCTATAGGGGAGTTCCCCAAAGGGTTAACTCCAGCACAAAAGCGGAGGCAGATTGTTTAGGCTGCTCCTTTCAAACTAATCGCGGGTCAGCTGTACAAGTTGGGGAAGGACCACATTTTAAGGAGGTGTGTGCTCCCTCATGAAACACAAGCCATCCTTCAAGAGGCTCACTCAGGAATGGGGGGAGGTCATATGGCACCAGAGGCCACTGCTAGAAAGATAATGCGCTCTGGGTTGTGGTGGCCAAAGCTATTCCAAGACTGCTACGCTTATGTGCACCACTGTGACTCATGTCAAAGAGGGGGGCCGAAGCCTACCTGACGGGAGTACCTTCCCCTTCAGCCATCCAGCCCTGTACCACCCTTCTATAGATGGGGATTGGATTTTGTTGGACCCATCTCTCCTGAAACTCGAAGAGGGAACAAGTATGCTCTGATTGCTACCGATTATGGCACTAAATGGGTGGAGGCTAAGGCAGCGAAGACCTGCACTGCTCAAGTTGTGGCCTCATTCTTGTATGATCAAATCATTTCTAGGTTTGGATGTCCTGTGGAATTGATGAGTGACAGAGGTACCCACTTTCTCAATGATGTCATCACTGACCTCATCACCCAACTGCAAATTGTTCACAAGACCTCTAGTTCATACTACCCTCGAGCCAATGGTTTGGCCGAGAGCTCCAATCGGACCATGTCTCATATTGTGGCTCGGTTATGCCTTCATTCCTTGGCAGATTGGGATATTCTACTACCAGCTGCTCTTTTTGCTTACAGGACAGCATACAAGGCTAGCACTGGATATTCACCCTTCAAGCTAGTTTACGGCTTGGAGGCGGTTATGCCCTATGAGTTCCACAAGAAGACCACTAGGGTCATGGCAGAGATGGATGATAACTTGGAGGCATGCACACTCGAGAGATTATGGGATCTTGAAGCCTTGGATGAACATCGTCGTGAAGCGATCCTTGCTCAGGAAGTCTGGCAAAGAAGGCAGAAGGCATGGCATGACAGAAATCTCAGGAAGAGGGAATTCCAAGTTGGCAGCTTGGTCTTGTTATATTCCAGTAAGTTCCTGAAGCATAAACCCAAATTTGTTAGTGGCCGGACAGGGCCCTTCTTTATCACAAGGATTATTCCCAGTGGAGGGGTTTATTTGGCCACCTTGGAGGGCAAGAAGTTACCAGCACCTGTGAATGGCTCACGGGTAAAGAAGTATCATCCACATTGACTCTCTCTCTTTGGATAAGGATTTCCATTCCTATTAGTTGAATTTCTATTTATTCAAAAAAAAAAAAAAAACAACAATGTATTCCCTTTCCTAACCCTGTCAAGCTTCTACTCTCTGCCCAGTTGCACTCTTTGGTGGGAGACCAATAAAAACTGGGGAGACCAATAAAAACTGGGTTTCTCCTTCTCTGGCAAGACGGAAACAGCCCTTGCCTTCTCTGACACACACTTCTCCTTAATCCCTCTTCACCCCTGTCACTCAGGTTGAACCTCTATTCACCCCTGTTCACCCATGTTCACCTCCAAGTCACCCTTGTTCACTCCTAGGTCACCCCTGTTCACTCCTATGTCAACTCCCCATGTTCACCTCTCTGTCACCCATGTTCACTCCTAGGTCACCCCTGTTCACTCCTATGTCAACTCCCCATGTTCACCTCTCTGTCACCCATGTTCACTCCCAGGTCACCCCTGTTCACTCCTAGGTCAACCCTGTTCACTCCTATGTCAACTCCCCATGTTCACCTCTCTGTCACCCATGTTCACTCCTAGGTCACCCCTGTTCACCCCTGTTCACTCCTATGTCAACTCCCCATGTTCACCTCTCTGTCACCTATGTTCACCTCCAGGTCACCCCTGTTCACTCCTAGGTCACCCCTGTTCACTCCTATGTCAACACCCCATGTTCACCTCTCTGTCACCCATGTTCACACCCCTGTTCACTCCTAGGTCACCCCTGTTCACTCCTATGTCAACTCCCCATGTTCACCTCTCTGTCACCTATGTTCACCTCCAGGTCACCCATGTTCACTCCTAGGTCACCCCTGTTCACTCCTATGTCAACTCCTCATGTTCACCTCTCTGTCACCCCTGTTCACTCCTAGGTCACCCCTGTTTACTCCTAGGTCACCCCTGTTCACTTCTATGTCAACTCCCCATGTTCACCTCTCTGTCACCTATGTTCACCTCCAGGTCACCCCTGTTCACTCCTAGGTCAACCCTGTTCACTCCTATGCCAACTCCCCGTGTTCACCTCTCTGTCACCCATGTTCACTCCTAGGTCACCCCTGTTCACTCCTAGGTCACTCTGTTCACTCCTATGTCAACTCCCCATGTTCACCTCTCTGTCACCTATGTTCACCTCCAGGTCACCCCTGTTCACTCCTAGGTCAACCCTGTTCACTCCTATGTCAACTCCCCATGTTCACCTCTCTGTCACCCGTGTTCACTCCTAGGTCACCCCTGTTCACTCCTATGTCAACTCCCCATGTTCACCTCTCTGTCACCGATGTTCACCTCCAGGTCACCCGTGTTCACTCCTAGGTCACCCCTGTTCACTCCTATGTCAACTCCCCATGTTCACCTCTCTGTCACCCATGTTCACTCCTAGGTCACCCTGTTCACTCCTAGGTCACCCCTGTTCACTCCTATGTCAACTCCCCATGTTCACCTCTCTGTCACCTATGTTCACCTCCAAGTCACCACTGTTCACTCCTAGGTCATCCCTGTTCACTCCTATGTCAACTCCCCATGTTCACCTCTCTGTCACCCATGTTCACTCCTAGGTCACCCCTGTTCACTCCTAGTTCACCCTTGTTCATTCCTATGTCACCCCCAAGTTCACTCTCTGTCACCTATGCTCCTCCCTATGTCACCCCTTGTTCCTCCCCTGTTCATCCTAGGTCACTCCTTGCCGCTCCTTGTTCACCCCTCAGTCACCCATGGGCACACCAATGTCACCCCTTGTTGAACCTTGGTTCACCCTTGGTTCATCCCTCCTTCAGCCTCATTCACCCCTATGACACACTCGTCCAATGGCCTATACAGGAGAAAATAAAATTCACATACCGATTTTCCCACCGTTTTCATTCAAATATTTCCTCTTGCCCACACCGCTTTTTCTCTCACCTAGCACCTCCCACCAAGGCTATATTTAGCCACCAAATTCAGCGTCGGTCCTTCATCTCACCTCCCAATTCCGACCAGTGCTATATTTAGCATCTGGCTAAACTCAGCGTGGATCCTTGGGATCAGCTCATCCATCGCATCTTACAGCCCACTCATGCTATTTCTGGCTTACTTTCCTAAATTTGGATCTCTTTGGTTGTGTATTTGTGGCTGTCCCCCCCTCCAACGAAACCATACGCAGCTCCCTTCCCTCTATCGGTGAATTCTCCTGCAGCCCCTTCCATCAAGATAGCAGCCTCTCTCCCTCCCTCAGCGATTCTCCTGCAGCCTCCCCTCCAGCGATTTCTCCTGCAGCTCTCCCTCCATAGCGAATTCTCCTGCAGCCCCTTCCATCAAGATAGCAGCCCCTCTCCCTCCCTCAGCAATTCTCCTGTAGCCTCCCCTCCAGCGATTTCTCCTGCAGCTCTCCCTCCATAGCGAATTCTCCTGCAGCCCCTTCCATCAAGATAGCAGCCCCTCTCCCTCCCTCAGCGATTTCTCCTGCAGCCTCCCCTCCCACAGCGATTTCTCTTGCAGCCTTCCCTCCATAGCGAATTCTCCTGCAGCCCCTTCAATCAAGTTAGCAGCCCCCTCTCCCTCCCTCAGCGATTTCTCCTACAGCCTCCCCTCCACCAGCGATAGCAGCCCTCCCTCCATCAACGAATTTTCCTGCAGCTTTCTCCATCAACGAAATCTGCAGCGCATCCTCCTGGCAGCCCTGGCCTTGGATCGCAACCCCATCTCAGCAGCCCCTCTTGCTGCACGCAGCTCTCCCTGCTTCACCATCTTACCTTGGCTCGCATCTCCACCTCCTGGCAGCCCCTCTTCTAGTGAATTGTGCCAGCTTCCTGCTCCCTGCCCACCTCCACACCCTACGCCATCTCCCCTACTCTGCTGGGCTGGGCCACGCCCCACTCCCTCTCTCCTGCCAGCTTCCTACTCCCTGCCCACCTCCACATCCTCCGCCATCTCCACTCTGCGCCACCCTAGGCCAACTCCAACCCACTACGCCACCTCTCTCCTTCCAATTTGCGCCACCTCTCCATTGTGTCCTATCTTTTCCAGCTCCATCTCTCTCCTCTTGCGTTCTCCTTGATTCCATCACCTTGCAGTCACTCTGGTTGCTAATTCCCTTCTCAGCAGACCTCGTCATCAGCTCCCCTCCTCATTATCACCTCGCCAGCTTTCCTCTCTGGACCTCGTCATCGACTCCCCTCCTCGTTATCACCTGGTCAACTCCTTTCTAGCCTCGTCATCTGCTCACCTTCCTGCTTCAGCTCCCCTTTTGTTATCATCTCACTTCCTACTTCGTCATCAGTTTCCCTACCTTTCTTGACCTTCCTGTCATCAGCTCACCCCGTGCTTCGACATCAGCTTCCCTCCTTTTCCTGCTTCCTTTCTAGCCTCGTCATCTGCTCACCTTCCTGCTTCAGCTCCCCTTCTTGTTATCATCTCACTTCCTACTTCGTCATTAGTTTCCCTCCCTTTCTTGACCTTCCTGTTATCAGCTCACCCCCTGCATCAACATCAGCTCCCCTTCCTTTCCTGCTTTCCTTCTTGCCTCGTCATCAGCTCCCCTTCCCTTCCTGCTTCCTTTCTTGCCTCGTCATCACTCACCTTCCTGCTTCAACATCAGCTCCCCTTCCTTTCCTGCTTTCCTTCTTGCCTCGTCATCAGCTCCCCTTCCCTTCCTGCTTCCTTTCTTGCCTCATCATCACTCACCTTCCTGCTTCGTCATCAGCTCCCCTTCCTGCTTCGTCATTAGCTTCTACTTCACCTCTTGTTTCTTCTTCATGTTCGAGAAGAAGTCCAAGTATAAGCCACGGTTGCCCCAAGATAAGCTCTTCATCCCTTTCTATACCGCCATGAAGTCTCAGGCAGCCTCTGCAGTGCACATGACCTCACCCATGCCTACAGCCTCTACAGCTGGGCCAACTCCATCAGCAAGGCCGACTTCATCAGCAGAGCTAACTTCATCAGCAAGGCCAATTTCATCGGTAGGGCCAATTTCATCGGTAGGGCCAATTTCATTGGTAGGGCCGACTTCATCAGCAGGGCCGTCTTCATCAGTGATGCATCCCCATATCGGTCCGGATATCACTATCATCTCGAATGGAGAGCCACCACAATCAAGACAGCAGCGGGGGGTTCTTTTCCACTCTCAGAGCTCCAGTGCCTCTTCTTCCGACCATGGGGGCTCAGATTACACCCCCTCTGCACGAAGACCACATTCAGAAGGGTCGGGTGGGCCAACAGAGATACAGAGCCCTTCGATAACCACCCCTCCTCTCTCCCACATTCGGGTTATGTTTAAACCTCTTCTTGATCCAAACCTCAAACTATCCTCGGTATTGACATCTTCCGAGATCCAGACCCTGGGTCTAACTGAGTTCGACAAGGTCATCTTCACTCCTGTGGATGTGGAAATGTGTACAGGATTCATAAGATCTTATGACTCTGTCACAGACACTTTTGAGTTCATGGGCTCCAGGCAGCTTCTCACACCCAATTTGGTCTCACAGTACATGGGGCTCCCTGCTCTCCCTATTCAGCCTCCTTCCGACGATTCACCACATCTCCTTTCATTCCTTTCACAGTGCAAACCCAAGAGGAGGGGATATGATTGCAAAAAGATTTTGGAAGGTGGAAGCAGAGAAGCAGTGATCACATGCTACTTCTTCACTCGCTTCTATTCAGCACCCGGGCATTACTACATCACGAAAGGTATCCGTCCTGCTCTCAATGCTCTCTTCACCATCACTCAGTATGATTTTGCATCCCTCTTTTATTCAACATTCCGGGCCACTGTTCGAAATCGCACATGCAGAAGCACACACACCTGTACTTGTGGACCTCACCTCACCTACCTCTTGCACCAGTGGCGGGCTGCAACGCTTGCACTCTTTCCTCCACCTTCACATACTTCATCTTCTTCTCACCGCCCACCCTCCGCTCCTATGATCCCCCACTTGAGATCAGCTCCACTGGCCCTTAGTGCGGCCCCAGCATCCTCGGCCTCTGCTGCATCAGTCTCTGTCCTCTCTTCCTCTCCAGTCTCCATACCCACTCTTGCTCCACCCACATCTGCAGCACAGGTTTCTGAGCCATCCCCTCTTGGGCCAACCTCTGGAGCTTTGCCATCCGTTGCTCATGCAGGAGTCGCCTCTCCATGATGATGTTCTCCCGGTCACTCCCCTGCCCTCCTCAGGTCTCACCCACCATGGCATGACATTACCACTTACCTCCCCCACAGTCATGACCATTCCCCCTCCAATCATCTCATCAGGGTCAGTAGGGTGCAAAGATATGCACATTGGCCCCCCAACTCAGGGGGATCCCTCAACAGAAGTTACGGCAGTAGGCACCTCTGCCTTGGAATCTCTTGATGGAGAGGCATCAGAGCGACACAGGTTATTGAACTTGAATCTTACTTTGGGAGCCACTGGTGATGCGAAGACACCACCCCGGGTGTCTCGACGACTGACCCCTGAACCAAGTATGAAGGCTGTTGAACAGGACTTATTTTAAACTCGACCTGGCGAGGTTATTTTTGCTGGGGGTAAGATACCTTTTCAAGCGGATTTTCCTCCACTTCCTCAAAATGATATGTTGGATACCTACTTCGCAACCTCCTCAGGAGATCTATTCACCCATGAGGCCCAGATAGATGAACAGATCCAGGAACACAAACGGATGCTATATGCATTAAAGTGGAAGCGGTCTCCTGTTTGCATGGAGGATGAGGACCAAGACCAAATTTTCACACTTCCCTTGCAAGAGACAATCGCTTCCAACAAGAAAGTATCCCAAGCTCCAAGTTGTTACCTAGACATCGACACACTGGCTCCAGTGGCAGCTCTCGAGGACCCAGAGCAAGAGGGGATGAAAGCAGCCTTCGAGGAATATGGCGAACTTATTGACATGGCTGACCGAATTACCTATCAGGACAGGTATTCATGGGTTAAAAGATCCCTTCATATGGCTCAGCGCATTATAGATGACAGCTTCATTCAGATGGGTGCCTCCCTCTTTAATACTACGGGTCAGGTTTGCAAGCTTTTGTCACAAAAGCAACACCTCCGCTTGGAACATGAGAAGCAGGTAGCCAGCATGCAAAAAGAATGGGATACAACATTGCAGGTGAAAGAAGCGGAGTGGGGAGCAATTCTACAGGCAAGGGAGGCTGCGTGGAAAACTCAGCAGGACGAGTTTCAGCAATGTCTTGCAGCAAAGGAGGCAGAGTGGACAGCCACCAAGGAAGTTTTGGAGGACAATCATTCAGCCCAACAGGCTCACATCCAGCGGGAGCTTGCAGCCCTACAGGACAGATACACCTCACTAGCTGAGGATAAGCATACTGTGGATCAACAAGTGGAGGTGGTGCGGAGTCAGATGAAGCAGATTCTCGAGGAGGAGGACCATCTCCAAGTTTCACATTCCAAGTTGCAGGACAACTTCCATAGGCTGCAAGCTGAAAATGCTGCTCTCAAATCTCGATGTGATCATTACAGGTCTGGATACCACAGATATAAATCCAAATACGAGGACATCCGCAACCTCATGGACACAGTCGAGGAAGAGGCAAGGACCAGCCCCGGAACATCAGCACACCCACCACACCCACCCCTTCCCCCTCCCTGACCTTCATCCAGCAAGCAGTAGCTCCTGGATCTTTTAGTTCGGCATTTCTTTTTGCAAACTGTGTACATTTGGATTCTCATGTAAATAAGGAATTTTGGAGTTGTATGGCCATGAGCCAGTTTTTTTTTCAGTTTTACAGTTGTAAGGCCATGAGCCCTTTCTTTTCAGTTTTGGATGTCAACCACAAGGTCAATTTCTTATTTGTAATTTACACTTAACTTTCTCTCACACAGATCCTCAGTCATTCATCGGGATGGTGAATGATAGTGGCGGGGGATCTGTTGTACTCAAAGTTTATGGCGACCCACCAAGAGTCACAGCTGGGTCACGTCATGGTCACCTCAGCAACATGCCAAGTTGTTAGACCTTGGTCATACCTAGTCCCAGCGTGTTCACATATGTTCACATCTTGGACGTGACATGGAATAGACTTGGACATGACTTGGACATGACATGGAACCGACTTGGACATGACTTGACATGGACATGACTTGGACATGACTTGGACATGACTTGACCTGGACATGACTTGGGTATGACGGAAGCAATACATGACTGAAGAGTGCCAAACCTCAACCTCGACTCACCATGGTCAAAGTCAATCAAAGGGAAGTACTGGCGCAATGGTACACGGGATACACCTGTTGGTGCACATGGAAAGCAGTCCAACTGTTACGAGGCATAGGTGGTGCACCAACCCTCTCAACCAACTAGTGTCAGGAGCACAGGAGAACACATGGAGCATGGGATTCACTAGGACAGGCTGGAGTGTTGCGGAAGCCATCAAGGACAGAGCGGCCCACAAACGGTGGAATGGCTAAGGATGGCTAAGGGTGCAAGAAGACATCCAATAGGAAGAAGGAGAGGAGATTGGTAGCGGGGGGTGGAGTAGAGGAGGAGAAGGTGAAGAGGGGGAAAGGGGAAAGGCAGAGGGACATTCTGGCAGGGGCGAGAGGCGTGAGTGAAGGAGTGAGAGGCTAGAGTCAAGAGCTCGCCTCGTGTGTATCTTCTAGGGGTGTACCCGTCATCTTGCTTTCTAATGAGTTATGCTACTCTCCATCTCTGCTCGCTACTCTTAAATCTCTTTCCGTTGTGTTCTTTCCCCCCCTCCTCTCCCTTCACCTGGTACAACGGACCTGTGTCATGTGCTTGAAGTTCTTGCAGTTCATATCGAGGGTTGGCTTTCGTGATGTTGTTCCGCTTTGGTCTTCTACTTGCTCACATCACTTCAGCACTTGTACCGCTTTCACATAGTTGACACCATCGACAAGTACTCGCCTACATACCATCCGTGACACTTATGACATGTCTTACTCGCTTCTTGCACCAGTGGCCCTAGGCCTCCGGTAACACTTCCGGAAGTGTTAGGAACCCCCCCCCTCAGACAGATTCCATGCCTATTTCAGCCGTAGGGTCAGCCTGGGAGGTGATTTCCAGCATTACCCTATGGCGGATATGGTAATCGCGATGTTCTTTTGTACTTGGGGACAATTTATGCACGGATGCTGACACTCTCGCTTCCATTTGGGCAGAGATTATTTTCACTCTTAGGAGTCAGTGGGAGCGGTGTACAGGCACCTCTTTGGCAGCTCGTGGGAGACTTATATCCTTCATGAGGACATGGGACTGCTCTTTATTTTTTCACTTGACCCCTTTTGGGATGTCGTGGCATTTTAGACCACCTCCATGGCTTTTTTCCCACATTGTTGAGGCTAGGGATAGAGTACTTTCTCTCCCACCTGTTGTATGATTTGTTTTGAATGGAATATATCACTCTTATTTTAAAATTTCCAGCACTTGCTTCACTTGCTTAGTGTGCTCTTGTCTATCCTTGCTGTAAATGAGGATATCATCAAAGAAAACCAACACGCATCTGAAAAGAAGTGGCTTTAATATCTTGTTCATCAATGCCTGGAAGGTGGCCGGTACGTTAGTCAATACAAAAGGCATCACCTTGAATTCATATCTATCTTCGTGAAAAACTGAGTAATATCCAATAGGTCATCTATCCTGGGGATTGGAAACTTGTTCTTGATAGTGGCCTTATTTAGATTCCTGTAATCAATGCACATGCGGTATGATCCATCCTTCTTCTTCACCAGAAGCACCAGTGAGGCAAAAGGAGAAGTGCTATGAGAGATAAAGTTCTTCTCAAGCAATTCCCGCACAACCTTAGAAAGAAAGTATGGGGCTTTGTTTATGGGCTTACTGCCAGGATCTAGAACAATGGCATGACCCACATCCCTCTTGGGAGGCAATTGGGATGGCATATCAGCAAATACATAAGCAAACTCCGATAGCAACTGTTGCATATCACAATCCTCAACATGGGGAATGCTACCCCCCTGAGATACTGACACATTCAATGTGTAGAGGGCATGTCCCTTCCTGAGCTCTTTGGCTAACTGACTTGCTGAAATGACTTGCAATTTAGGAGTGGCAAAGCCATGCAATGTTACAGTTCTACCCTTGTGGAAAAAGCTGAGTGATAGGGCATTTAAATCCATGCTGATTTTACCCAAGATTTCAGCCAATCGCAGCCCAGGACAGCATCTATTGGGCCCATATCCAGTGCCAAGAGATCCCGAGCAAATTCATAATCCTCAAAGAGCTTGATTCTTGCATCTTGGCAAAAAAATTTACTGACTAAATGCTGTCCATTTGCCACCTCTACTCTCAGCCCATGATCAATCTTAGTAGCAATCAGTCCCACCTTTTGTAAGGTCTTAGAATTGATGAAACTATGAGCGCTACCGCTGTCCACAAGCATGTGAATAGTCCTACCATTAATTTGTCCTTTCAATCTGATAGTTTCAGCACTTTTGGCGGCATGAGAAGAGATAGCATAAATGGCTTGCTCTGCATCCCAATAGATCTCCTCTTCATCCATAGGAGCATTGCCATTTGCATCCTCTTGCGCAAGAGAAGGCATAGCAACCTGATGCTCCACATCAAAGACTTTAGGCCAACGGCCTCGCATGTTACATATGGGCTGAGTGTCATTGGAATGTATACCATTCATATTATGTTCATTAGCACCACCGGGGTCAAAAGGGAAATCAGCCCCCTTCATGGCTGATAGAACATACAATGGTATGGTATTGTAGGCTAGACTTGGTCTAAGTTATTCTAGTCTAGGGTTTTCACTTTATACTTGGGTTTCATATATATCCCGAGTCTTGTACTTCTATTGTTGTACTATTCAGTGGAGCTTTGTGTGTCGACTACACTCTTGTGTTCTTTATCCACTTTCGTGTCTCCCCACAGTTCCAACAATTGGTATTAGAGCTTGGCTCCCGCATTGCTTCCCGTGCTTCTACCACTCCCGGGTTTCAGTTCTCTCACAAAGAGTTACTTCTGTTGCGAAGAAATCAGTCCAGCCAGCTTGTTTTTGCCTATAGTAGCTTTCTAGAGGTCTCCTGTAGCTAGGCGCCTTCACCACGGTCACTACTGGACCTAGGCAACTATAGACTTGCTGTTTTCGGGATCTTTCGCAGCCAGACATCCTCAAAATCAGCTCCATTTGCTGATTTACAGCACTTTTTTCCAGTCACCTATCTTCAGGAGCTCCATCTGGGCTGGGCGACTTCATTCTGAGCACTTTGGCTGCTGATTTTGTCAGTTTCCAGCCCCTACATCAGCTCAAACTGCTTCTTGGATCATCCTGTGCCTGGACAACTTCAGATTTGGCATTTCCTTGCTGTTTTTCATCAGTTTCCAGCCTATTTTCAGTTCGCATTTCTCCAGGAGCACCATCTGGGCTGGACGACCTGATTCCTGGTAGTTTTGTTGCTGATTTTGGACTGTTTCAGCTCCCAAAATCTGGTCGACTTCTTTCTGGAGTCATCTTGAAGCTATTTTGGATTGGGAGATCACTTTTCTTGTGATATTTTACACGCAGCAGACAAAAATCAGAATTGGGGGCAAGTTATTGGATGCATATTGAGCCAAAGGTTGGCTACCAGTGAATGCTATCATTGGATGCCTTTTAAGCAAACCTTTGCTTCAGATTTTATACCTTTGGTTGATGCCTATCGAGCCTTTGTTGGGCTGAAAGTTGAGAATACTTACAGAGCAAATACTATTGCCCATTTTGCCTTGTGATTCCAGAAGGGAATTGTGCTTTGTGACAACACCTATGGGGCAGATTTGCTATCTATATTTGCATTTTATTTTTAGGTTACTTGTGAAGTGCAATCATGTCTCTTTCTAAGAATTTTGGCACCCTGACTGAAGCGGAAAAGTTGGATGGATCAAACTATGCCTTGTGGTCTTTTATGCTGAGGAATATTTTGGTTGGAAAAGGCCTTTGGGATATTGTTAGTGGAGATGAAATTAGGCCTGTGACTGCTCCTGGTACTCCTAGTAGTCAAGGTTCTATTGCTAGCTCATCTCATCCTCTTTCTGAGGAGCAAAAGAAGTTTGACCGTCGCAATGCTCAAGCACTTTCTTTGATTTCCTTGTCAGTGAAGAGGCACATCATGAAGACTAATAAGTCTTGTACCTCTTCTAAGGATGCTTGGGACAAGTTGTCCCGTATGCATAATGTTAAGAATATGGCCAGGGTGATTGCACTCAACAATCAGCTTAAGGATCTGAAAATGACTGATGGTCAAACCATCACAGAGCATGTAGCAAAAATTACAGATTTGCGAGATCAGCTTGCAAATGTTGATGAGGAGATTGAAGAGAAGAGATTGGTCTCTATCACTCTTAATAGTCTTGCTCCTTCATATAGTACATTTGCTACATCATTGAGCATCACTCTCAGGGCTGCATCTATGTCATTTGAAGAATTGGTTTGTTTGTTATTGCAGGAAGAAGAAAGAGCTCATAATTTTTCTCGTGGCTCTCATGGTAGTGAGCAAGCTCTAGCCACTAGGGAGAGGGAAAAATTTCAGAAATATAAGCCTAAAAACAACCAGCCACAAGGGGCAAATAATAGTACCAATAATGCCGGATCAAGCAAAGATGCTAAGGTGAAAAAGGGCAGATGCAATTACTGTGAGAAGCGAGGCCATTACATTGTAGAATGTCAGAAACGCATTGCAAATGAGAAGAAGAGGCAAGGCAACTCAAACAGTAATTTTGTGGCTCATACTGAGAACAATGCATCTGACTCACATGCACACTTTGCTCAGGATGATCAGGATTTTGTATTTGCAGCCACACTCTCTGAGATATCTTCCAAGGGGGATTGTGATTGTGATCATGCTATTGCTCATAGCAATAATGATGAGGCCTATTCACTTAATGTGAATGAGAATTGGTATTTGGATAGCGATGCTTCACAACATATCACTCCTCATAAGGAGTGGTTTGAGAGCATCAAACCTATGTATGGGCGGCAGGTTACTTGTGCCAATGATGCTTCTCAAGACATCATAGGAGTGGGACATATTCCCATTAAGCTTGATAATGGCAAAGTCAAGTATATTCGTGATGTTTGGTATGTTCCAGAGTTGCGGAAGAATCTTATTTCAGTTCCATAGCTCATGATCAGCACATGCTTGTGGAGTTTCAGGATGATCAATACCGAATTAAAGATCCTAGAAAGGGATATGCAGTGGTTGCCACTGGCACTTATGATAAGGGTCTTTATAAGTTGGATGCTAAGCCCCATGTGCAGCATGACTTGGCTGCGTCTAATGCATCTTCATGTGATTTATGGCATGCTAGATTTGGTCATGCACATCATAGAGCATTGGCATACTTGCAGAATAATCAAATGGTTGAAGGGATGCCAAAATTGCGGCAACCATCTAGTTCTTTTTGTGAAGGGTGTATTATGGGAAAGTTGCACCATTTTCCTTTCAAAAAGGATGGATCAATCAGAGCCACACATATACTGCAGCTTGTGCATAGTGATGTATGTGAGGTGAATGTGGGGTCACATCGTGGTGCCAAGTATTATGTGTCTTTTATTGATGATTACTCCAGATTTACATGGATCTTTCTCATGAAAGAGAAATCTGAGGTGTTTCATTGGTTTCAGGAGTTCAAAGCACTTGTTGAGAACCAGACTAATGCCAAGATCAAAACACTCAGGACAGATAGAGGAGGGGAGTGTATGTCTCATGCCTATAAGAATTATCTGGCTCATCATGGGATTCATCATCAGAAGACATGCCCTTACACACCAGCTCAAAATAATGTTGCTGAAAGAAAGAATAGGACTCTCATGGAGATGACCAGATGCATGCTGAGCTACAAAAAGATGCCTAAAGTATTTTGGGGTGAGGCTGTAGTTACAGCCACATACATCCAAAATAGATGTCCAACTAAAGCATTGGTGAATCGGACTCCATTTGAGGAATTCTATGGATATAAGCCAAAGGTTAGCCACTTCAGAATTTTTGGATCAGTGGCATATGCATTAGTACCAGATCAACACAGATTCAAGCTTGATGATAAGGGAATCAAATGCATATTTGTGGGTTATAGTACTAAAAGCAAGGGCTATAGGCTTTACAATCCTGAAACACGGAAAATTATCATAAGCAAAGATGTTGCTTTCAATGAAAATGATTGCTTTATGCCTAATGATTTACATATGCCCATTGAGGACATTGTTCATTTTGAGTCAGAGGATATGCCATCACGTGTGTCTGACACACCAAGTTCTTCCTCCACTACATTTGGAGAAATTCCCCATACTGATGAAGGTAGCACTTCTGAAATTTCAGTTCATAAATCAATCAATGAAAATCAGCCTATTGTCTATGAAAGGAGGGTAAAATTTGCACAGCAGTCTCAGGCTGCTGCAGCTATCAGCCCCTTCCTAGATGGGCTCGTTCTACCATTCATGATGCACAAAATCAGCCTGTGTTGGGGAGAACAAGGTCTAGTACAAGGCAAGCACAAAATCAGGTCAATTATTCCTTGATGAGCACAGTTATGGAAGCTGAAATTGAACCTCACTATTTTGAGGATGCTCAGGGACACCCATTATGGGAAGATGCTATGAAATCTGAAATCCAGTCCATTGAAAAGAATGCCACTTGGGAATTGGTTGATCTCCCTATTGGGAAGAATGTAGTTGGCACCAAGTGGATTTATAAGTTGAAATATCATTCTGATGGCAGAGTTGAGAAACATAAAGCCCGTTTAGTTGCCAAGGGGTATAGTTAGGAGGAAGGAATTGACTATGAGGAGACTTTTGCTCCTGTAGCCAAGATGACAACCATTCGGACTGTCATTTCTCTTGCTGCAAGTAACGGTTGGCCTGTTTATTAGATGGATGTGAAGACGGCCTTCTTGAATGGAGACCTAAAGGAAGAGGTCTATGTGCAGCAGCCCCAAGGTTTTGTGGTTAAGGGACAGGAACAAAAGGTATGCAAGCTTTGCAAAGCTTTATATGGGCTGAAACAAGCACCTCGGGCTTGGTACCATAAAATCCATCAGTTCTTGTTATCACAGGGCTTTGTTAGTGCTCATACTGAGCCAAATCTCTATGTGCTTCAAGAAAAATCAGAAATCATCATTCTTATTCTTTATGTGGATGATATCATGCTTACTGGCAATGATGAGGAAAATATTGCATCAGTAAAATCAGCTTTGTCTCAGTCATTTGATATGACAGACTTGGGTATACTGCACTATTGTTTGGGCATTGAGTTTTGGCAAACTCAAGATGGTATTTTCATGTCCCAAACTAAGTATGCCAGGAGTATATTACAGAGATTTCACATCGAGAATAGTAAGCCTACAGCTACACCTCTTGAGAAGGGTCTCAAACTGTCTAAGTATGATAAGTCTAAAAGGTTTGATGGCACTTTGTACAGAAAGTTAGTGGGGAGTCTTATCTATTTGTGTTCCACAAGGCCTGGTATTGCTTATGCTGCAGGAGTATTGAGTCAGTTTATGCATTGTCCCACTATCACTCATTGGAACGCCGCCATGCGTGTTCTCAGATATGTGCATGGTACTATTACTCTTGGGATGCATTATACCAATGCTTGTGATCTTGATCTATGTGGCTTCACAGATTCTGATTGGTTAGGGGACATTGATGATAAAAAATCCATTTCTGGCTACTGTTTGTCTTTGGGTTCCACATGCATATCTTGGTTAAGTAAGAAGCAGGCCAAGGTCTCTCTTTCTTCTAGTGAAGCGGAGTATAAGGCAGCAAATGCAGCTACTACAGAATGCATATGGCTAAGGAAGCTACTTTATGACTTGCATCATTCACAAGATGATCAGGCCACCGCTACCTTGTGTGATAGTCAGAGTTGCATAAAGATTGGTAACAATCCTGTTTTTCATGCTCGCATGAAACATGTGGAAAATCACTATCACTTTAAAGAAAAAGTGATATATTCAATTCAAAACGAATCATACAACAGGTGGGAGAGAAAGTACTCTATCCCTAGCCTCAACAATGTGGCAAAAAAGCCATGGTGGTGGTCTAAAATGCCACGACATCCCAAAAGGGGCCAAGGGAATCCTAAGTTCTGTACCAGGGGAAGATCCCTGATACTGAACTAGGGGGTTATGATAAAGGGGCTGTCAGGCAATTTCCTCTCTGGAGGAGGGAACTGCTCTGATGAGGTGCTGTCGAAAATGATCCTAAATCTGAATAAGCCTTTTCACAAGTGGTGAGAAAGGCTGAGAATGCTGGTTCGTCAGGAAGATCCAACTGACTCTACCTGCCCACTAGCCTGCTGCTCTGGGGGTGCACTGGTGAATCCCATGCAGTAGGAACTGCTTCCACGGCTGATCTCCTAGAGTCAAATCTCTAACAAGAAGTTTGACTAAAAGGGCTCTGCTCTGCATCTTAGGATCAAGAACCCCAAGTCCTCCCTGCAAGGAGGGTAAAGTGATAGTATCCCATGAAACCCTAGCCCTAGTGTCCTCAGAACCGTCGCCACCACTTCACAGAAAGTTTCGGAGCAATCTCCTCACCTGACGGATCGAGTCAGCATGAAAGCACCAACATGACGCAACGTACCACATAGTCGCTAGTAGAAGCTGGTTGAGTAGTACCAGCACTCTTCCGGCCAAAGAAAGTCTAGCCGTACTCCAGTAGGCTAGCTTTCTCCGGATGCTCTCAAGAACTGGGGCAAACTGCTGCATCGGGGACACCTCAATGCCAACCTGGAAGCCTAGATATCTCGTGGAGGTGCCTCTGGGAATCCATACAAAGCCTCTGTCTCCTCCCCATGCTGGGGTATCCTGCTGAGCTCCAGTCTAGATGCCTTTTGATTTGTTCCAATTGACAAGTCCCCCTGAGGCTAGGCAGAACTTGTCAATTGAATCCGCAGCAGTAGCAAGACTATATGCATCTCCTCTGACTGTCAGTGCCGTGTCGTCAGCAAACTCAGTGTCCAAAAGCTCCTGCTCCTGCCGGATAGGCAGATGGAGGCCCAAAGTGCCATGACTGGTAGCTTGCATAAAGTATCCCATAGCCTCCGCTACGAAAAGGAAAAGGTAAGGTGCAAGCGGGCATCCCTGTCGTACCGATCTGGATAGCTGAAAAGCCGGTCCTATGCCTCCACAGACCACCATCCTGCTAGAAGAGTGGAAGTAAAGTGAGGAGACCCAAGAAATCCATCTATCACTAAAGCCTAGCCTCCTCATAGTGCCCTGCAAGAAACCCCAGTCCACCCTATCATAAGCCTTCTCAAAATCGAGAAGGAGAACTGCAATCTCCTGCTGACTCTCCTTCGCCCAGTGAGTGGCCTCCCAAAAAGTGAAGATGTTATCCAAGATACTCCGATCTTGGACAAATCCTGTCTGAGTAGCTCTGATGATATCTGGCAGCATAGGCTTTAGGCGAAGAGCCAAGGTCTTTGCTAGGATCTGGTAGGTTGTCCCTAGAAGTGTAATGGGTCTCCAATTACGTAGGACTATCTTGTCTCCCCCTTTTGGGATGAGACAAATCATACCTGTGCATAATGTCTTGCACAAAGATCCTGTATCGAGAGCCTCTGAAAAGGCAGAGAGTAGATGAGGCCCAATCGTATCCCAAAGAGCTCTAAAAAGTGGCGACAAACCGTCCTCCCTCGGGCATCTATCTCTGGGCAGCTCATGTAACGCGTCCATGATCTCCAGGAGTGATAGTGGGCTATCCAAAACATGACTCATCGTGTCTGAGACCATATGGGGGACATGGCTCCAAATCTCCTCTCTGGCTCTGATCATCTCCTCGGTGACTAGATTGGTGGTGTAAAGAGTGGAAAAGTAATCAAAAGTGATCTCAACAAGACGGTGAGGGTCCGTCTGAAGAGACCCGGCCTCATCCACAAGTCTATGAAGACTATCCGAAGAGCATCTCTGACCCAATGCCCTGAAGAACTCTCTAGAGCATCTATCCCCCTTCTGGATCCAGAAAGTCTGCTGGGAGTAAAACCTGAACTGGGCCCTCCTGCCCTGAATCTCCTCTAGTCTCTCCTGAGCCTCCGAAAGCTGCCCTCTGATGAAAAGAGAATGAGGAAAACTCTGAATCAATCTTTGAAGTCTGGATACCTCCGCTCTTGCGTTCCGATCTCTGATTCTGAGTTTTTCCTTCTCTTTTGCCCTCAACTGGCAGGCCATGCTGACTCTAGCCAAAGCCCCCTCTACCCACATCAACCAGCCCTAATCCACAGGAGTGTCCTCTGACAACCAAGCCTCTCTCAACCGTTCCACGAACTCTATGTCCTGAAAAACAAAGTCCGGAACTCTCACAGAGCCTGTGCTCTCCAATCGAGAGTCCAATCGAGAGGTAGGAAGAATCTGTAATAGGACTGGAGCATGGTCAGATAAAACATAACCCGGGCGGATCCCAATCTGTCCTCCTCTGGCCTGGCCCCATTGGCCAATATAAAACCTGTCAAGTTTGACCAAAGAAAGAGAGCCATGGAAAACCCCAGACCAAGAGAACTGAAGACTATCAGCCAAGTGACGAAAGTCGTCCAATCGAGCTGCATCATGAAGTCTAGCATGCAAAACAAAACTATCCCACTCCACTCTCTCCCTATCAGAAAGGCCACCCTCTGTCTGACCTGACTTGTCTTCAAAGAATTCAATCATGTTGAAATCTCCTCCAACAATCCAGGTGTCTGCCTGAGGAAGGGACTCTCTGAGCTGTCTCCAAAATGCACGTCTGTGGGCTAGATCCGTGGGAGCATACACATTGAGAACACCAACTACTGTGCTCTCAATCTGAAGAATAACATAGCATGCTCTGCTCTCCACTAGTGTACCCTCTTGGGTGATCTCTGAGGCCCACCTCACTGAAACTGAAATGCAAACTCCTCCCCTCGTGCCATCCGATGGGCTCCAATATGTCCGGCTCTGTCCTCTGAGTAAGGATCTGCATCTGTCAATCATGTCCTGGTAGAGCTTATGCTCCTAGATAAGCACAATGTTTGGAGGGGACCCTGAGGAAATAAACCGAAGGGAGTCCCTAAGCAACTGCAATCTAGGAACTCCCAATCCACGACCATCTGCATATGAGGTAAATCTACGGCCGTTCAGTCCTCTCACATTCGAAAAAATGAGGGACAACCTAGACATCGGATGGAAGTGAGGGGGTGCCAGTGGCAACTGCACAAAACTCTCTCTCTGACGGCGCAATCCAAAGCTAGTCTCTGATGAAACTCCAAATCTGCCGCAACCCATGTAAAATGGCTCCATCCAAGGGAATAGTACTCTGGCGCGAACTGACGAGCTAAAAGTCAAACCAACCAGCACTCCTAGGCAAATCAAAGTCTCCCTGAATCTCAAAGAACAAAAACAGAAAGGCCCTGCCACCGAAGCCAGGTCGAAGAGTCCTAGGGCAAGAATGAATCTGCGAGCCGACGATATGGTGAACCGATGAAAACTGAGTCCTGCTCATGAGCTGTCTAGCAATCTCGTTGTCAAGTAACTCAGCTGACCAACTTTCGCTCCCCCGAGATCAAAAGCTACCTGCGGAGAAATGAAGAACGTGGCCCTGTCTGGAGACAGTAACAGATCCCAAGTACTCCTCTACCTCCTCTGACCGTCGGCAAAACACCGGTAGAAGTTCCAATCGAGTGAGGGAGTCTATGATAACCCCTCGAGCCAAAAAGGGCCAAAACTCAACGGGCAGATCTCTATCAACCATCCTGGGGTTAGGTCTAGGAGTCAGAAGAGCTAAAAAGGGCTGAGCCGTCCTGACTCTGCTCCTGGAATAGGTGAGAGGGAGAGGAAGAATCTGCGACGAGATGCTTGTCCGCATGGGTGACGTATAATCTCGCTCGATCTCGTCTGCTAGGATCTCCCAATCCTCACGCCTGTCTCGGTACTGAGCAAAATCAGTGACCGCACTCGCAAAAGATCTGGATAAACCAGGAGTGAAAAGCTGCGAGGACGAGGCTGTACTGGGAGGGGTGTCTAAAAGGACGCTCCGCATAGCAACAAAGGAAGGTACTGTGCGACAGGGCTGTGAAAGGGGTCTCGAGCAGAGAGGACCCTGAAGCAGCCCAGCCTGAAGTGCAAGGGAGGGGCAAACAACAGCTACTGGTGGCCTGAAGGGCAGCCTAGATGGCAGCCTGAAGGGGCGACCTGAAGGGCAAGGGGAGCTCGACCAGCAGGGCGCGACCAGCAACAGCCAGTCGGCGGGTTGAAGGGGGGGCACGATGCGAGTGGGCTGAAGGGGGGGCTCGACCAACAGGGCACGACCTACAGCAGCCAGACAGGCTGAAGGGGAGGCGCGACCAAGCGGGCTGAAGGGGGGCCGCGACGCGAGAGGGCTGAAGGGGGGCGGCCTGAGCAGGGCGCTGCCAAGGGAGCCTGCACGGCCAAGGCAGCAGGGTGCTGCCAAGGGAGCAGGGCATGGCCAAGGGGGAAGGGCGCTGCCAAGGGTTGGGTGATGGCGACGGGCGGTGGCGGGCAACAGCAGACGGGAGCTCCTCCAAGATCGATCTCCTAGTAGGTGAAAAGTTCTACCACATTTTGATGTGTAAGGCAAAGACCAAGCTTATCTCCAATCACTATCACTTTATACGAGATTGTATAGCAGATGGCATCATTAGCCTCATCTATTGTCCATCTGAGGACAATGTAGCAGATATCTTCACTAAGAGCCTGTTAGTAGAAGTGTTTGTACGTCATCAAACAAACTTGGGAATCAGAGACATTACAACAATGTCAAGGGGGGTTGTAAAATGACATTATTTTTCTTGTAATACTCCCATAGGTTGCTATATCCTGTTTTGGATGAATTTGTGCAGCCATGGTACTTTAGGTACCCTAGGTACTTCTGAGGAGTTCCCAAAGTACTTCAGCCATACCATTGAGGGGAGATTTGATAGAACATACAATGGTATGTTATTGTAGGCTAGACTTTGTCTAAGTTATTCTAGTCTAGGGTTTTCACTTTATACTTGGGTTTCATATATATCCCAAGTCTTGTACTTCTATTGTTGAACTATTCAGTGGAGCTTTGTGTGTGGACTACACTCTCGTGTTCTTTATCCACTTCGTGTCTCTGCATAGTTCCAACATGGCTCCAACATCTGGAGGTTCTCCCATGATTTGTGCGCCCTCTAAATCATCATGAGTGGCATACAAAGTCTCAGAAGCATCCATCAGATCCTCATCATCCGATATCTCAATAATCATGCTGAGTTTTGCAGTACCACTGCTATGCATTTTGCAAACTTCCCGGTGCTCAAAAGTCCACTTCTCACCACACTTAAAGCATAAGTTTGCCCTCTTTCTGCTGTCCATAATAGCCCTGGTGTGTTGTTTAAATTCTGATTTTTCAATCACAACACTTGGCTTAGCATCAAATGACCTGTATGGCTTAGCATATGGCATCTTGCTGCTTGTAACTGTGGAAAACCTCAGAAATGGTGCTGCTGCTGATTTTCTTTTATTCCAATCAGTCACTTTAGGCTTCTTCTCAGCCTCATTTGCATTCCCATATGTGCTGCCCACTGTCATCTTATATTTGCTCGCATATTTGGGCTCAAATACCTCTGCCAATTGGGCTATATGCTCAATTGTTTGAGGGTTATGTGCCTTCACATCTGCAGCAAGAGAAGGACTTAACCCATGGATGAAACGTAGCGGCTTTCCCTTTTCAGATACGTCCTACACAAACAAGGAAAGCCTCCAAAAGCATTGCAAGTACTCTTGGACCGTACAAGGCATAAAATTCATCCAAGTATTGATCCAAGACAAGTGAGGATACAAATGTAGTGACCATCAATTCTTTGAAACCTCTCCAAGTGGTTGGTCTCTGAGGCGAATTCCTCATGTATCGCCACCATGTGTGGGCATAGTCCTGCATATGCATACCTGCAAAAATGATGCGCTCCTCCTTAGACTTCGGGTAGAAGCAGAAATAGTCTTCCAGCTTCGTGAGCCACTCCTCCAACTCATTTTGAGTGCGAGTGTCCCCTTTAAACTTATGCACTGTGAGTTTGTCCTTGATATCCTTGGCTGCATAATTCTTGTGTGTTAGTGTGGGCATCATCACGCTTGAGGTTCACATAATCGGAGAAGGGTATCTCAAGTTTGATGGCCTCAGGTAGGGCCTTATATGAACGCAAAGAATCTGCCAACATGTCATCAAAAGTGGCTTGCTGCCCACCACCAACCCCCTGCTGCATAGAAGCTGCTGCCATTTGATGCACTGGCTGCGTCTGACTATATGTGCTTGCTGGTGGAGCGATAGGTGCATAAACCCCGGGCTGGGTCTCTTTGCCAAATGCATCTCTCCGAAATGATGGCATACCAAAGGGATGAGAAGAGGACTAACCTCTCTCCCAAGGGTGTGGGTTGCCATATAAACCCAAGCCAGCAGCTCCAGGCATACTCACTAGTGCGGTGAAAGGAGCACTAATTGGATGCACACCAATGGGTCGGCCCAACAGATATGGCTCAGCCTGCATAGATGCAGAAAGCTTTGTGCCAAAAGATGGGCCAACATCCTGCAAGAGGGTGCTCTGTGGCACAGAAAATACATCATTGAGGTCTAGATAATCCCCATGCTGGGATACATGCAATGGTCCAGAAGATTGATGCTCATAGGCACGACAAGCATCTGCCATAAAACCCCTGCGTGGAGCAGACAAAACATCTTGACTGTCCGACTGGTCCCCTTCCTGGGATGCGGGCTGCTTACCCTTATCCTGCAGAGCAATGGCAGATGTGATCTACTGACCAATCTACTGTCCCATCTAGACAAGAGCGGTATCTTGCATAGCCATGGCTATGGTAAGCTGCTGGCTGAAATCCTCTCCTATCTAGCGGAAAGCACCCTGGAGCATAGAGGAAAGAGCATCCAAAAACTACGTTTGTGCTATCTACACTTCCCGGATGTAGGAGAGAGAGGCTGAGTGGAAGGAACCTCTATACCACTAGTGGATGCAGCCACTATGGCAGGCACTTGCTTATACTCAGCAGCCCTATCAATGTCATGCAATATATCATAAGGGGCACGCTTCGGTGGCATGGTGACTGGCCCTGGAGAGAGGAGCTCGAATGTAGGCAAGGAGAAATGGATAGCAAAACCCTGCATAATGAGCACCTGAGATAGTGCATGGAAACCGAAAAATGTCGATGGAGAGGCTTGGAAGAAAGGTCGTCGAAGAAGCTTCGAAAAATGAGCCAAAATAGGGCTGTGGAGAGCCCTAGAAAATTCTGAGTTTTTGCCCCCCTTTCTTCTTCTTCTTCTTCTTTTTTTTTTTTTGGGGTCCCTAAGTCACCTAGGACACTTAGGTTTCCTAACCTAAAGACTGGTAAGACTATTAGGGCACTGACTTAGTGTAGCCCAACCTAACCTACTAATTGAACCTAGTTAGGTTAACCTAACTGACCAACTAACCTAACCTACCCACCCTACCTAACTACTAACTTGTCCCACCCCACTAACTAAACCTAACCAGCCTAACTTGACCTATTGACTAACCCTAGTTAGGAGCCTTAGACCTTAGTCTAAGGTTGGCGTCGGAAGTGGCGTTGCGGTGGCGGCGCACGGGCATGAAGACGGCGAGGGCTTGCGACGCTTGGGTTGCGACTGGGATTGCGAGGTGTTGGGATGGACGGGTGACGGTTGCGGGTGTCGATGACTATGATGGGGTCGATGGCAGGATTGGCGTAGAGATGGCGCGGACAGGGTCAGGGCCAGACTGTTGTGTTATGCTTGTTGGCGACCGACAGGCGGTTAGACATAGAACTGTTACTCAGCACTAGACATTCTGCCATATATGGTAGCCCTCGTACGGCGACCTGCTCGTCATCTACCCCACAACCAAATTGGAGCTCTACGACCTATTATCCATCTTCGCCCTAGCCGAATTAGAGCTCGCTGGTAGGCTCATGTTTCTTGTATGGCATGCTCGAGTCAGCTTACAGAGAGATGATGGCAAATGTTTTGAGGCTCTTTGGGTTGTGGCGATAGTTAGCCGGTGCGTTGTACATTATTATGCCTTCATAGTAATCTGTCGAAGGGGTGCTGATGTAGCTCAGAATGAAGGGGAAAGAGGAAGCAAATGCACCAGAATCGGGCTCTGATACCAATGTAGAAAAGGAGGATAGGGACAGATTTGGAGAGAGGGGATAGAGGAGCAGAAGGGAGAGAGAGATAGGGGAAGAAGGGAGGAGAGGGGATAGGAGAGAGAGAATGAGGTAGGAAAGAGAGGGAGTAGGGAAGAGAGAGAGAGAGAGAGAGAGAGAGAGAGAGAGAGAGAGAGAGAGTGAGTGAGCATAGGCAGGAAGGAGGAAGGGTGAGTAGATAGGATTAGATGTCACATCAAAAAGTACATAGCAGGGGGTGGATGGGGACTTATGTAGTCCCTCCACATTTTCCACCTAAAGAACCTCTAACTTGGTCCCCTTTTTTCCCCTTCATTACAATGCCAAAGTGGGTACACACAGATTTCCCAGGTCCCTTGCATGATGTCCTATACTTGCACATCCTGAACCAAATTATAGTGACTTGGAAGAAGAGGTGGTGTCGTGATGTACATGTCTTCTACATCCTTGCTTGGACACATTGAGTCTGCAAATGGATGAGCACGTTCTTTCTTGCAATTCATCATTCTTTTTTATCATCATTTAATGATGCAGTTCATTTAAAATACAAATGAGATGTTGCAATTCATTGCTCTTTTACATCATCGTTTAATGGAGCAACCCATTTCAAATGCAAATGAGGTGTGGCAATTCATTCGTTCTTTCTTATCATCATTTAATGATGCAATTCATTTACATTTTTTTACAATGCACCTCATGACTTTGCAAATAACATGTGGTAGAGCATTGCAAATTGATGTGTGCTAGCCATTAATAGAGTTATAAATCTTTTCCAGCACACTTTCACGCTAGTCCATGGCATAAGACGATGAAGAAAAGAGAGGTACTCAAGAGCTACCTCATGAAAGTGTAAGGGAAAGATTTATAGCTTTATGAAAGGCTAATTTCATGTGTTAGTGTGCATGGCAATTTTGCAACTACTCAAAGACTTTGTGAAACAACATCAAAGTGCTCTCCAAGCTCACTGTGGTGCCCTCTACGTACAAGGCTGTGTCATCTGCAAACTCTGAGTCTAGCAACTCCTCACGTCTAATTAGGAGCCTCAACCTTGTGAGACCCACCACCTGCGATCTCCAGTAGTAGCCCAATGCCTTTGCCACAAAAAGGAAAAGAAAGGGAGCTAGGGGACACTCCTGACAAACCGAGTGACGGAGAGGAAAGGCCTCGCCCGTGTGTCCACCGACAAGAATCTGACTAGATCTCCCTGCATAAAGCATAGAGACTCCTCTAATCGATGACCAAAGGCTGTGACTCCTCCCTCGCCCAATCCACTACCCCCTAGAAAGTGAAAATGTTGTCCAGGACACTGTGCTCTTGAACAAAGCCGGTCTGTGTGTCATGGATGATGTCGGCAGTGAGATGAGGCCACAACTGCAAACTCAAGACCTTAGCAAGGATCTTGTATGCGGTGTCAAGCAAGGTGATCGATCTCCACTACCTAATGTTTGACCTATCTCTCCCTTTCAGGATCAAACAAATCCACCCCCAGCTTAGGGACTGAGGAAGGGAGCCCGTGTCAAAGATCTCCTAGCAGGCTAAGTAAAAAGGGGTGGAAATGATATCCCAGAAGTTCCGGAAGAAGGCTGGAGTCAAGCCATCGTTGCCAGGACACTTTTGGGATGGGAGGGCCTTGAGGGCTTCCCAGAGCTCCTCATCCGTGAAAGGCTCCTCCATACTTCACTCCTCCTTCCGCAGGGCTCCTTCGCACCCCTGCGCCAGAGGTACTTTGCAAGAATTCATTTTCAGTTCTGGTAGACTTGGAGTTTGTACCCTCCAGACTCGGGGAGCACATTTTCCAAGACAGAGTTTCCCCCTCAACAGGGGGGGGGGTGCTTTCCCCATTTGACTTCCCTCTTCATAGGAGGAATTTTTTGTAGGAGAGGGCTTTCTCCGCTACCAGGTCGGGTAGGATCTTCCATCTGGCCTCCCCCTGTCGCAGATGAGGATTGTCAATTGGAATGTTCAGGGCCGCAGAGGTGTACCTCACCGCCGCCGCAAGCAGCTGATTTGTAACCAACTTCATCGAGGTGTTACTAGGGGTCCCATGGACATTCTGATGATTCAGGAACACAAATTGGATGCCAGGGATTGTTCCAAGTCGCATAAGTTTCTTTCAGGCCATACTTTTTGGTCACCTGCCTTGGGCACTAGCGGAGGTGCTTGCATTTTTGTTTCTTCTTCTATACTCCCCTTGGTGATTGGACACGGGATCAGAGTCCCTTCCAGAGCTCAGTGGATTATACTTTTGATTGATGGGCATAAGGTTAGTCTCTTAAACCTTTATGCACCCAATTCTAGAGGGGATCATGTTCTTTTTTGGAAGGAATTGCTCTCTTGGTCACACATTGCAGATGCTTGGATTAGAGGGGGGCGATTTCAAGATGGTTGAAATGCCCTCAGACAAAAGGGGTAATCGGGAAGGTGGCATTCACTCCCTAGAGAGAGTAGTGTGGGATGCCTTCCTTTTTTAGTATAGTGGCAGGGATGCTTGGCATGATGATGCTTTTCACACTCAGCCACATTCTCTCCTGTTTTCCTGGTCGAATAGGAGATTGTAGATGCCTATACATGCACGGATTGACAGATTTTATGTGGATGATTGGGCTCTTGACAGAGGTGGTACTGTTTGCATTGCAGCTGGGGTGTCCACTTCGGATCATTTTCCAGTGGTTTTGATGGTCTCAGATCCCCATGTGAGGCGCCACTCTGCTAGTGTTAGGATTCCAGATTCTTTCTATGCAGAGGAGGGCCTTACAAAGACAGTGTTGAGGACCTGGGTATCTCATTTGCAGGATGGGCAGCTTTCTCCTTTAGACTTATTAGCCACAGCCCTCTCTAATATCAGTGACTTTTATCTTTCAGTTGCTCGTATCAAAAGGGGTGAGATCCTCAGGCATGAGATAGGTATCCGCCAATAGTTGGCTGCCCTCCAGAGGGAGGAGCAGAAGAGGCCTATAGATGCTTGGTTTCAGGAGCGCCTTGCTGCAGCAAGGGCTCAGCAGCGGTTTTAGATCAGAGAGAAGAGTGGGATGCCAGGTTGGGTTGGGCATCTCTCCAGCAGAGCAATTGGCTCCCGTGTTGGAGAGTATAAGGTGGAAACTCATCTTTTGGAGTTCATCCAGACTTGACCTTGCATCTAGAGTTGTGGTTGTGAACCACGTATTGTTGGCCACTGCTTGGTTTGTTTGCTCATGTTGGTGCAAATCTAGAGGTTGTATCGCTCAGCTCATGAGACCTATCAAGAACTTCCTAGGGAGCGGTTTAGATGGCACCTCAGATGTTGTAGCGAGGGTGGCTTGGGAGACCCTCATTCTCCCCACAGGATAAGGGGGTATCAATATTATTGACTCGAGCTTGTAGTGTATGACCTTGCTCTGCAAGTTTGTAGTACGTGGATTGATGCCTGGACACGAGCCCTGGAAGGATTTTTTCTCACACAGAATGCAGTCTTGCACCCCTTCTCATGGGGGAGATTGGTTGGACGGCAGCAAATGGATGTTTATTTCAACCCATCTCAAATCCCCCCCTTCCCCTCTCATGGCTGCTATTCTGAAAGCTTGGGGCTGCTTCACAAACACACTTCGTAGAGTTCCACCCACTTCTCGTGAAGAGATTCAAAGGCAGCCAATCATGTGGAATGACTCGATTTTGGATCATCATGGCAGGCCACTTGGAGTGTCACATTATATGCAGTGGTCTAGATGGGAGAGGGCACCTGCCTCTACTGTAGGCACTTGGCAGGCCTTTATGAGACTTCCAGAGGATCGGAGACTTTTAGCAGTTGGCCACCTCAGAGGGAGTGCACTCAGGATACAACAGATACAAGCAGCCATTCCGCCATAGTGGATTGACACAGATGACATGCCGCTTACAGAGTCCACTTGGTGGGGAGCGTTCTCAGGGACAGGCATTCCGTTACAGATCATTGCATTGCAGGATGCACATGAGGATACCCTTGTCTTTGATGTTCAGTCGTCGGGAGGCTGACTTATCAGATCTTTATTTTTTTTTTCCGAAAAAACAGTTCTAATTATATTACTTCGAGAACAAGATACAAGAGGTCAGCTTATAGCTGACGGGCTGCGTACACAAACCGGACGCAGCCCAAAAGGTAGCATAATAAATCATACCCTCACGGAGGAATATGCTGAGTGTGAATGAACAGCCATCGGGGTGGTGAGTAGTGCCACCGAAGGCCCTGCGTAGTCTGCTCGAAGAAGAGGCTCTGTGAATCCCAAGCCTGGAGGAAGCGTCTCCGCTTCTCCTGACCAGCCCGGGAGTCTCCCTGAATCTGGTCCCACTGGCCTCTGAGGGTATGAATAATCTCACTCCAAATCTCCGCCATGATCTGGGCAGTCGATAAGGAGGTGCCACCGAGGATCTGCGCGCAGCGCGAGGTCCAGATGTGCCATCCTGTAATGCTGCTGATAATCTCCCAGACTGGCTGCCTCTCCCGAACTCCTGTATCAGCCTCTGCTAGGTGCTGTGGGATACCCTCGAGCGGCCCCCACGTCCCCTGTGTGATAAGGAAAGTGGGGTCCTGCTGGCATGCCTCGAACAAGTGATGAAGACCAGGTGCGGTGCTGCACCAACAGAACGCGCCCCAAGTGATCACTCCTAGCTCTGGTGCTGCACGAGTAAGAAGCCCGAAAGTCCACCTCCACACTTCCTGGGCGCGCATGCAGCTCCACAGGCAGTGTTTTGGTGACTCCTCATCCGCATGGCAAATCTGACAGCAACCGTCCTGGCCTATCTGCCTCAACCAGCTCCCCACTGGAAGACCTTTGTGGGTAAGAAGCCACAGGAAGTACGAGATCTTCCGCGGCCGCCAGCTCTCCCACAAGGCCTTCCAGAAAGCCTGCAAAAAGAACCTGGAGATACCCTGTGCGTACCAGCTAGGACGCTGGGTGGGGGGGCGGCTCTGCATCCTCCCGAGAATTCGCCTGCCCAGAGTCGTGCTGTAAGCGAAGAAGGAAGTCTGCCCCTGTCCTGTCACAATCTCTGGCCACCACCACTCTCCTGGGTCCCACTCAAGCTCTGACAAGGCCCGCCCCTCCCAGAGCCAAAGACGCCAAAGCTGCAACTGGTCCTGCTCGATACTAGGGTCGGTATGCCAGACCTTCCCCAGAAGGCCTACGACCCTAACCCTCTGCCACGGTAGTAGGGGGTCAATGAGCGCATCCTCTCTCCTGAGTCGTCCGTCCCCTGAAACCGCGAAGAAGGCGATAGAGGAGTCATCCAAACGTCCTGCGACCACCAGTGGGATGCCACGGGGGGTGAACTGTCCCAGCCAGTGGGTGTCTCCAGGCATGAGGACCTGAGGCTCAGGTGGAGCCAACCAAGCGGCTGGGATCGCTCCGTCGATCTCCGTGCGTCTCGCCTGGACTCCGCGTGCACCTCCCGCTGCGTCTGCCAGATCGGCCATCTCCAGATGTCTGTACGTATCCCTCCAAACTCGAAGGGACCGGGCTGGCCCCCTCATCCAGCCGTCCCACCTGATATGTGATCTCTCCCCCAACTGAAGGCCCTCGGCGTCTCTGACCTGCCCATTCCAGACGAGCGGCTGGCGATCGATCTCCTCCTGACAGCTGGGCTGGGACTGAATGAGACTGAGACGGAGCCGCCTCCAAACCATGAGGAGGCTACGAACGAGTGGGGAGCGGGGCTGAGTGAGCGGGGCGGAAGTGAAGATCCACCTGAAGGACGGTAGCCACTCTCCACCTCGGCGCGGGACACAAGAGCCGACTCCCTGCTGGAGTAACATCTTCCACGTCTGCCCCCCTGGGGTCAAACCGCGGATGATAAGCTTGCCTAACAAGGCCTGACTCTGAAGCTCTGGATCAATGACCCCCAGACCCCCCTCCGCCTGCGGAAGAATGACTGTCTGCCAAGCAACCCTGGCTCTGGTATCTCTCTGCCCATCCTCCCCAGACCAAAGAAAGTTCCGAACCAACCTCCTGAGCTGTGCCACGCTGGATCTCGAGAAGCACCAACAGGAAGCCACATACCAAGCCGTGGCTAGAAGGACCTGGTTAACTACTAAAGCACGACCTGCAAGGGACAGCTTAGCAGTGCTCCAGAAAGCCAGCTTCCGTCGGATGGAATCTAGCACCGGGAGAAACTGCTGAGCTGGCGTAATGTCTAGGCCAACCTGGAAGCCAAGGTATCTAGCTGTCTGACCACGTGGAATCCATCTGAAGCCCAGGAATCGCCCCCACTGAGAACACGCCCCCGGGTCTGTGAGAAAACCAACTGATTTGTTCCAGTTGATTTTCGCACCAGCGGCCGAGCAGAAAACCTCCAGGGCCATCCGCACCCTCTCTAGCATCCTCTCATCGTCCTGGACATAAAGGGCTGTATCATCTGCGTACTCTGAGTCCAGAAGCTCCGTGTCCTCCCGGAGTGGAAGGCGAACACCCCTGAGCCCTGTGGACCTCGCCCGAAGGTAGTAAGTCATGGCCTCGGCGAAGAAGAGAAACAGATAAGGAGCCAGGGGACAACCCTGACGAACTGATCTCTCCAAGCTGAAACGCTCACCCATCCTGCCTCCAATGATGACTCTGCTAGACGCTGTCCTGTACAAAGCTGAGATACCCTGAATCCAGCCTGCCGGGAAACCTAGCCGCTCCAGAGTCCCCTCCAAAAAGGACCAATCCACGCGATCGTAGGCCTTCTCGAAGTCGAGAAGTAAAATGGCAAGGTGTGAACCGCTGTACTGAGCCCACTCCGCCGCCTCTGAAAAGGTGAAGACATTATCCAGGATACTGCGGTCCTGGACAAAGCCTGTCTGAGTGTCATGGACGAGGTCTGGGAGTAGAGGTCGAACTCTGGCACTGATCATCTTGGCGAGGATTTTGTAGGCAGTGGTAAGGAGAGTGATCGGACGCCACTGGCGGATCTCCTGTCTATCTCCTCCCTTCGGGATGAGGCAAATCAGTCCCGAGGAGAGGCTCTCTGGCATCTGACCGCTGCTGAAAATCCCCTGCAGAGCTGCAAGGAGGGGCTGATGGATCTGGTCCCAGAAGGAGGTGAAGAAAGCTCGGGATAGCCCATCCTCACCTGGGCATTTCTGCCCATCAATAGCCATCAAGGCCTCCAACATCTCCTCCGCGGTGAACGGCGCCAACAAAGACGCCTGCATGCTGGGCTGGACCAGGGATGGAATGTGCCTCCACACCTCCTCACGGTCACGACTAGCACGAGGGGCAAGTGGCTCCTGCTGGAAGAGGGTCCTGTAGAAGTCAGTGGCCAACCCCATGACCTCCCCCGGGTCCGTAACAATGTGACCATCCGCTGTCCTGAGACTCCGTAGCTGATCACCTGCAGCTCTCTGGCCGTGTGTCCTGAAGAACTCCCTGCACATCCGGTCACCCTTCCGGGCCCAGAAGGAGAGAGAGGCGTGATAGGAGAACTCGGAGCGACGCTGGAGGGTCTCCTCCAAGAGGGCTCTGGCTCGAAGGGCCTGGATCCGAAGCTCCTCCGAGCCCGGGGAAGACTGCTGAAGTCGCTGAATGGAGGCGAGGTCCCTCCGAAGAGCTCTCTCTCTGCCCCACCAATCCTGTCGAACCTGTAGGGCTGCGAGCTGGCAGATCTGGCTGGACTCCTGCAGAGCCTGCGCGACCGAGTCTACCAGATCCATGCCCTCCCCCCAGTCTCTGTCCCAAAGACTGCAAATGCTGCTACGGACGTCCACCCTCGAGAAGATGGAATCGGGAATCCTGCATGATCGGGGGGGGAGAGTCTGGGCTGCCGAATCTAATGAGAGGAGCACAGGCGCATGGTCGGATAGTGTCGTCCCTGGAACAATGCCCGCCTGGCCACCTCTGCTGATGGCCCAATCACTGACATAAAACCTATCAAGCCGCTCCAGGAGTCTGCCTCCTTCCCTGCGGAAGCCCCAAGAGAAGTCCAGGCTCCCGTGCCAACGCCGGAAGGACGGGTCTCTCCAACTGTCCCTCCCTCCTGTCGCGAAGATGAAAGAGTCCCAAGCTGACTGCTCTGCCTGAGCCATACCTGTGAACTCCGGATCTCTACCCTGCTGGTCCTCCAGGGTCTCCAGGTTGTTGAAGTCTCCTCCAACAATCCAGGAATCCATGTCTGGAAGAATCCCTGTAAGTGTCCTCCAAAAGGTGGCTCTGCATCTGAGGTCTGTGGGAGCATAAATGTTGAGGATTCCTATCTTGGATCCCTCCAAATTCAGGCCTACCCAAAGGGCTCGGCCTGGGATCAACGTGCCGTGACCGAAAACTGACTGAGCTAACTGCTCGCACACGGAGGTACAGACCCCCCCGCTCCTCCCCTGTGCGCCGATCGAAGGCTCCCAATAAGTGTAGGAGCGTCCAGGGAGAACCTTCCCGCAGCTACGGGCATGAGCCGCAGAAAGCTTGTGCTCCTGGAGCAGCAGTACATCCAATCGACCAATCACTGCAGGCTGAAGTTCCTGATGCAAAATGAGCTTCCTGGGACCACGGGTACTCGAAGAGTGAAACCCGTTCACATTCCAGGAAACGAGGTGTAGGCTCATGGAGAGGGATGGGGGGCTGCGAACAGCTGTCTGCTCGCAGAAGAAGTCGAAGAAGAATCAGACAGATCGGAGTGGAGGCGCTGCCGCTTGTGAGAAGGTTTGGAGGGGGAGACGGGGTCGTCCTGCCCGTTCTTCAAAACCTTCAGCAAAGGCGAGAGGCCCCTAGTGCCATGAACAAATGCTTTCTCGAGCCAGCTCGAGATCTCTGAAGCAGTCATCCCGTAGAAGGTTCGGAGTTTCTGTTGGGACCAAGCTCTGACATCCTGGGGAAGAGGCCATTCCAGGGGGGGTCTGAGGATCACGATCAATCGGAAACGTTTGGCAGCGCAACGCCACCGCAAGCGCACATCGCCCTCGGACCACTGAGTCTCGAGGAGCTGCCCACCGGACGGGCCTATCCAGGAGCAAATCTGGGCGTGTGTCTGCTCTCTGAGAGCCTCCCACACCGAGTCGTCTGTCCAGGTCTCGGTGCCATCGCTGAGGAACGTGAAGGCGAAGCTAGGGCCATCCCTGGGAGCCAAGGCACCAATCCTCCCATCCGCCCCTTTGCGGAGCATGAAGATACTAATGTCGAGACAAGCCGGGAAGGTCCCAAGGTCGGCCACATCCAGGTAGTCCCAGGGGCCAGATCTGTAAAAGTCTCGAGGGAGCTCTCTCTCCTGGAGCTGAGACCCAGCTGAGTCTGCCACTGAGGGGCTAGCGGGAAGGGAAACCTGCTCCACTGGTGGTACAGACACCAGGTGTCCTGCAAGCGGGGGAGGAAGGGGAGGAGGCTGCGGGATAGGCGACTCGGGCTCCACGGAGGCGACTGGCGGAGAAGGTGGAGGAGGTGGAGCGGAGGCTGCACTCGGCTGGGAAGGCGACGGTGCAGCTAACTCTGTAGGAGGGGCGAGGGGAGCAGGGGGGGGAGGGGGATGGGGATGCATCTGGAACTGGGGCTGAGAGGGAGGGGGAGGGGGAGGGGACTGAGGAAAAGGAGGCGGGGGCTGAAACTGCGGGGCGGGCGAAGGGGGGGGAAACTGGGGAAACCGGGGAGAAGGCGGGGGGGTGGGGGAGAGGAGGATCTGAGGCTGTGGAGGGCGGGCTGCCGTCGAAGAAGAGGCTCTCCCAGGTCCCTGGGGCATCTGCCTGTCAGGCCTGTGGAGTGCTGCTGCAGGAATGGTGACCTCTGCCTCCTTGCCTTTATCCGAAATCTTCTTATTCTTTCCTCTTTTCCTTCGAACCTCGGTCCAACCGCCCACTACCTCTGGCCCAGGCTCCGACTGCCTCGGCTCCTCCTGACGTGGCTGTCCGGGGGGGGGAGGTGGGGGCGGAGGGGGCGGGGGCGGGGAGGGTCGAGACGAGCTGGCAAAGCGTGGACAAGCAGCCGCCAAGTGCCCAAAGCCATGGCACCGCAGGCACTGACCTGGCTGTCCGGTGACTATCATGCTCTGGGTGATACTGTCGGCACCTGTAACGATCTCGATCACTGCAGGGAGAGTCGCAGGATCCGCCACAGCCACACGGACTCGGGGAGCTCCTGCCGTGGTCACCGCATCGGCAAAGGTGTCGTGCATAACCCAGCCAAAATGGGAGCCCAAGTCCCTGACAATCGGCCGCAGCTCAGTAGCAAGCCCTGGAAAAACGAGTGTCACTGGGTGGCGAGGTATACGGAACCGAGTATCGAAATCCGCTGCGCTGAAACCACGGTACCACGGGACTATCATGATGATCTTCCCATCCACCGATGTGGGGGAACCGGCAACCAGATTGCTCGCAGCTTTCTCACTGGAGAGTTTGAGCCAGAAGATGCCCCTTCCCATAAGGGCCACCTCCTCAATGTGGCCATCCTCTAGCAAGAGAGTGGACTGGAGCCAGTCCCTGATGGTAGACCTGGAGGGGGAGTGTCCAATGACTCTACCGTAAACAGAGGTACGAGCAAAGTCACTGGCTACCGCCTGAACACGGGATGATTGTTGCTCTGTCAGGATAACGCGGTAGGCATCTGGAGAGGGAGGGTCCGACTGGGCCTCCGGATCCGGGCTGGGGGCCGCCATACCGCCAAGACTAACTGCAAGCTTCCGATGAAGAAAAACAGGCTGCCACCCAAGAAGGGGATGAAGCGGCGGTGGAGCCTGGGGGTGAGGCGGGCGAGGCGAAATGAAGGGTCGGAGGGGTCGAAGCTGAGGGCGGGGCGAAGGCTGCGGGGTGCGGGGAGTACGGAAGGGGCGAGAGGGCGGGGGGGGGGGGTGAAGTTGGAATGGCGGGGGTGGAGAGGTGAAGCGGGGGGGCGAGGGGAGCGGAATGAGGCGGAGGCGGGTGAAGCGAGGGGTGAAGGAGCAGCGAGGGGGCGGGTTGGAGCGGGGAGGATGGCGAGGGAGCAGCGAGGGGCGGAATGGCGGAGGCGGGGCGAGGGCGAGGCGGGCTGCTATTTAAAAAAAAAAAAAAAAAAAAGGATGGAGCGCGCGGTTAGAGCGGCGGCGAGGGGGGGTTAGAGCGGAGGCGGTTATAGCGGCAGCGAGGGGGGGGGTTAGAGCGGGGGCGAAGGGCGGGGTGGAGCGAGGGGGCGGGATGGAGCGGAGGTAAGGGGGCGGGATGGAGCGAGGGGGCGGGTTGGAGCGAGGGGGGGAGGGGCGAGGGGCGGGTTAGAGCGAGGGGGCGGATTGGAGCGAGGGGGCGAGGGGCGGGTTGGAGCGAGGGGGCGGGAAGGAGCGGAGGCAAGGGGGCGGGATGGAGCGAGGGGGCGGGATGGAGCGAGGGGGCGGCTGGAGCGGAGGTGAGGCGAGGGGTAGCGGGAGGGGTGGAGGTGGTCGCAGCGAGGGGGGGGGGGGGGGGGAGCGAGGGGGGAGGTAGGGGCTAACGGCGAGGGGGGGAGGGGAAGCTCGCAGGAGCACGTTGCCTGACTCTAAGAATTATTGCGTATGACTTATCAGATCTTTAGATGATATTCTTTTGGAGGTTGCATTTCAGCCTGTCAGGATTGTAGGATTCATGGAGTGGGACATGGATTCACAGTGGTATCTTGACCTTGATCCTATTCTCCTTGCACTGGGGTCTTGGAGACTCTGGCTGTATGGTGGTTCCCCTATTAGGTTCTTGCAGTGGGACCTAGGGGAGTGGGAATGGATTGATGAGGGGCATCGAGAGAAGAGCATTCCCTTCTTTCGCTACACAGTTAGAAATGCCCGGAGGTTTCAACTCAGCAGCAGTAGAGGTTGGAGGCCCTCTAGAGCGCCACATTGGGATAGTTTTCAGATTTCCGCAACTGTGCGGAAGAACTTTTGGCGTAGGCTTTGGAAATCCCTCAGGAATAGAAAGATCACTCTTTTCTTTTGGCTTTCTATTCATGGAGGGATTGCATTGAACCTGTGGAGATCCAGGTTCGGGGCTGACCCTACTTGTCCTCGTTGTCACATGGCAGTTGAGTCAGTACAGCATTGCCTTTGGGAGTGTAGACAGGAGAGGATGATCTAGAAAGGTGTTGCTAGGATTTTCAGCATCTTTTATACAGCACCTTTCTATATGACCTGGGGTTCAATGGCTTGGTTATCTCTTACTAGCCCACATGTCGACCCTGTACACCTGGCTCTCCAAATATGCCAAGCTGTAATGCTAGCCAAAATCTCCAAAGACATGTTTACTGAGGCATGAGCAGCTCTGAAAGGAGTGAGGGGAACATCCTGGAGGGAACAAGACTCCACTGAGTGTCGTCGTACAATGAAAGCTGGGTATCCAGGTTCGCCCTTCCCAGACTATGGCCATTATTTAGACTGACACAGTACACACTCTGATGGCCATTTGGGCGAGCATGCAGGGATCCTCCAGAGCAGCCACTGCCAGGAGAGTTACTTTTTTCAAAGTTTGGAGGGCATCTCCTTTCTTCTCTGAGTTTCCTTCAGGGTTAAGATGGCATTTTCAGCCTCCGCCTTGGTTCTTTATTAGCTCACTTTGAGTTGTTTTTTCCTCATGCATTGCATGATGTACTCCCGCAGTTGAGCTTGCTCTCGCGGTTTTCATTCATACTTAAATGAAGTAATTTTCTTGAAGAAAGAAAAAAGAACAGATCTTCCCCCATAGGGGCCTTCAAAGCAGCAAGTCGGGTGACGAGGGATTCCACATGATTCAAATGAGCATTAAGAGAATCTTCATGCTTCATCTGGAGCCTTAAGAATTCATGTCTGAGAAATACTTTGGAGTTGGTAATTTTTTTGCCAAATAAGCGCTCTAGCTTGTCCCACAATTCATGTGCAGTGTCATCAAAATCCAAGTGATGAATAGCGTCAAACCCAAACCAATGATAGAAAGACCTTTGTCATGGAGAGTTTCCCAATCACGTCAAGCCTATAGAATTAGATCCTCAAGCATTGAGGAATGGTCGATCAACATGAGATTCTCTGGTACAATCTCTCTGTCCAAAGCCATCTGCAACTCTCTAAAGTGACCTGTGGCATATTGAAGCTGAATGCGCATAACATGGCCATTTTCTCTTAGAGCCTAACTGTGAGGGTAATTTTCTTTTCATCAGATTCAGGTTTCTTGTCTTTGCTACTAACTACCTTAAACACACCTTCCTTTATAAAGCAGAAGCCTCAGCTTGGTTTGCCAAGTTGGAAAATTCTTATCAGAAAACTTTTCAATGACAATTCCCACTTTGGAATACTCCATGTCTGCTCCAAATGTTGCAGCAATACGGGCTTAAGAGAGAGCTCAGATGGAGCAAAGGCTAGAGTAGTATGGGCTGCAGCAGCAGTTCAGCTTGCAGTCGGGGTAGAAAACGGCCAAGAGAAGGCATTGTAACTGAAGCGAAATTGGCATTTGGCATTGAGGCGGAAATAGCAGCAGTAGGTGTCGGAATTAGCAATGGGAGTGGAGGCAAAAAGAGCAGCAGCAAGTGACAGGAATTCCAAGGGCAGGCACAATAGAAGTGGGCGGTGTTTTCGAGGTAGATGGCACATCAAATCCGCAGCAAACCCGAGGCTGATAGTCGCAGCAAATCATGTAGCAGCTCCACGAATCAACTCCACGAAAAGAGAGCAGAAACTCATTGAGAGGCTAAGGGTGAAGGAAGAAGGGCTGTCTTCCAAGAGGAAAGAGGGAGAGTAACTCCTCTTTTTGGGCCTCCCTCACCTCAATCCCTTGGAAGAGCAAGGAGCAAGAGGGAAAGGACTAGGAGAAGGAAGGATGGAGGAAGAACGAAAGGGAAAAGGAAGGATGGCTATGATACCACATGAAGGAACATGGTGGAGAGGGAGAGGGAGAGAGAGAGAGGGTAGGCTAGGGAGAGAGAAGATAATACTCAAATGGAAACATAATGAAAGTGAAAGGAAATAGAAATGAGCAATAGACGAAAATGGAAAGACTCACATTGATAAATCTTAATGTAGGCTCCTTGATGTGAGTTGATGTGACACACAAGTACAATCATATATAGGATAGGACACACACACTAGAATACCAAAGTGCATATGCGATATCTCCCAATATGACACGTGGCACTTGCACATAAGACTCTACTAGAACTCGTAGTAGAATATACTAAAACACACTCAACTTGACTTCATGTTCTAACATTTTACAATGACATGGATATGTAGGACATAATAGTTTCACTATTTTTCTATGTACTAGTGCCAGGGTATAAATACAGTGTATTTACGTTCATTTCAACTAAGTACAACTAAACTCAGTATGTTTGTGCTGGACTCACTTGTCACTCCTACACCTACAGAGAGGGGAAGCGTGGCAAGAGGAGATCGGGTAGGGGGCAAGGAAACAGAAGCGGGAGAGGGTGGCAGAGGGCAGTAGGGATCAAGGGTAGAAAGTAGAGGCAGGGAAGCGGGGCAGCAGGGGAGCGATGGGGAAGCATGAGGGACGATCTTGACAGGGAGAAGCTATGAGCTCTGGTTGCCTCTACCATATTGGGTCTAGTCACTTTTATAACTAACAAGATCTATTTGGCACCTACTTTGGCACTCAGTATTTTATATTTTTAATCAATATTACATCATGTGGCTAGTTGCACTTTGGTACCCTGTCCACCTTGGCATCTAGACCTATCTTCTATACCATGATGTCAATTGTGGATTTCTTGGTTCCGTTTGTACTCTTTAAAATGGTGATAGATGTAAAATCTGAGAAAATATGTATGTTCATAATCCCAATCAGACCCACACTTTTTTTCTCTAGGAAATATAGACTATGTAAATGAAGACCCAAAACTTGATATTCACGTGGTTTGATAATTCTCCACCCACAATCCATTGGCAGTGCCCACAAGAGTTTCCCCTCAAATGTGGCTAAGTAAAATTTCCCACTTGGAATGATCTTTGCAATGAAGAAGGATCTTGTCTAGCAGCTGACAAACTTGAGCTTATGTTTCAGAATTTGCTTACCAAATCACCCAAATTGAATTCATGACAGAGGTTCTTGTCATGCCATGCCTTCTGTCTATGTTATCACAATTGTTGGGCCAATGCTGCCTCCCATTGGTGCTTTACTAGTTCTTCAGATCATACAATCATTCAATAGTGCAGACCTCTAAGTCATCATCCACCTCCTCCACCATCACCTGCGTAGCTTCCATGTGAAACTCATGTAAGGCATGCTTGCCTTGAGAGTTGAATATCCATTACTAGGTTCCATGTGAAACTCTTAAGGCACAATTTACCCGAGCCCTTACACCAATGAGAAGGTGAATATCTAGTATAAGGCTACTAGCATTGTATGCTGTCTGGTATGCAAACAGAGCAGCTGGAAGCAAGAAATCCCATCTTCCAAACAATTCATGCTTATTTTTGTCAAAATGCTGCATGTATTTTTTTGGTTGCTATTTGCTGTTGCCCCGAGAATAAGATGTTATGAATGATTTGGAATTGATGCACCAATTTATCGAAATTCTTGCCTCAATCAACCATCAGCTCCACTGGACATCCAAACCTTGAGATGACCTGATCATAATAGAAAGCAGACACTGCTTGTATTGAGCCTGTTTTAGCAGCTCGAGCCTCCACCGATTTGGTTCCACAGTCTGTGGTTACTAGGTAGTACTCATTCCCCTTCTTGATGTCTGGGCTGATTGACCACAAAGTTGATACCCCAATGATAGAAAGGTGGAATTGGAGAGAATAATTTCAGAGGTAGAAAATCATGTCTATTAGGTTCAGGGCCCCCACATTGATTCACATTTGCATGCGTGTGCATACCAATCGTAGAACAAGTTGGGCCATGCAGGATATGATAGGAAGTAAGGATTGGAGACAAGGGTATGAGAGATATAAACTCATGCCTAGTAGGTTTGGGTAACCCACATTGATAGGAGTCACATTTGCATGCGTGTGCATGCCTGCAATGAGTTTGAATGGGACTGCTTGAAGGACCCTTTTTCTCTAGGAGGGCAGCATTTCAAATTGGGGTCACCTGTTTTTTAAGAGGTGTATTTTCATGGTAATTTCATTGCAATAAGAAATTTATGGCCTCTTTTATGGTCACTTTAATTCATCTTGTCTGTGTCATAATGAGAAGTCGACCTGTTTGGATATGCACAGTTGGAAAGAAATGCATCATTCACCCTTGGAAAGCTTTTGGAGCTAAAAGTCATGGAGCACAAGAGCTCAATAACTAGCATATCAAATGAAGCAACCCAAGAGTCAGCATTGGAAGAGCTTTTACAAAACGTGCAAGATAAGGTGAGTAGCTTGTATAATGAATATTTGAGGCCATTACAGATTTTATATTATTTAGGATTTAAAATATTTTGCTCGGTTGGTGGTTTTGTGTGCCAAACTTGTTTTAGTGGACCGTCATAGAGTTTGTCACAAAACCGCACAAGGAAATGAAAGACTTGTATGTTCTTGGAAGTATTGAAGATGTTGTAGCCGCTCTTGAAGATTCCATGGTAACCATGAACACTGTGACATCCTCCAGGTATTTTTCAATAGCTCTATATTGCAATCCTGTAGGATATTGAAATCATCCTCAGCTTTCTACACCACAGCAATGATTTTTATCCTTTTATCTACTTTCACAGTTGCACTGCAGAGTTTTGCCTAAATTTGTAGGTTGTACAAGAACAGGAATTTTGTATCATGGTTTTTGTTCAATCAGATATGTTTCAGGCATTCGGGCAGAGGTAGAAAAATTAGAGAATCAACTGAAACATTTTGGGCACGTGCTGGACGAGTGGCTTGAGTGCCAAAAGCAATGGATGTATCTTGAGAGTATCTTTAGTGCACCAGACATTCAAAGGCAGCTTCCAAACGAAAGCAAGGCCTTCAATGCTGTGGACAAACAGTTCAAAGATATAATGAAACGGGTGCATGATAGGTATGCATGATCTAATGTTAAATTGAATAACTGATCAATTCATGATCAAATACTTTATTATTTGCTTCTTTTGGATGTATTATGTGGAAGTAATGCTCTACCCTTACATTTTCACGAGTATGTACCTCCAATCAAACTAGACATCGCACATCAAGATCTATAAGTATCCACGCGATGTATCTCACTAAAGCAATAGTTGTTTCAAGTTCTGCAAAGGGGTGCAGATCCCATTTGTATTCAAATTTACGTAAATAGGAAATGGCGGGCAGGTTGTGTGGGAGAAAAGCGGGCAGGTTGCTCTGCAGGAAGTGGTGGAACAGTGCTGAGCTTCAGCAGCTAGATGGCGGGAGCTTCTGGACAGCAACAGAGGCAGAATGCTGAGGTGGGAGCTGTAGGCGGAATGCTGAGCAAGGCGGAATAGTTGGGCAGAACTTCAGCGCAGATTTGCGGGACTGTTGGGCTGCTAGTGGGCGGAACTTTGCAAATGTTCATGGCGGGCAGGAGGAGCAGTTACTAGGTGGAACTAAGGCAGCTGATGAGAGGCAGAAATGGGAGCAGCAAGATAGGTGGAAAAAGGAGCTGAGAAGAGCAGCGAATCGGGAGCAGTAAGTCACCATGTCGAGGTCTTCTCCATATTTCAAGTGAACGATCTTGGGGCAGCTCCAATGTTGATGACGGGCAAGCTTTGGAAACAAGATCTCCATCTTCAATGTCAGTGGAGCATCATCGGTGAGGCTAGGGTGGAGGAGAGGAGAGCTCATGGTGGGAAGTGTGGAGCTAGTCCCTCCGAGTGAGAAGAGAGGACCTTCCAATGAGAAGGAGGAAAGGCGGCTTCGTGGCTACCCCTCTCACCTCAACCTCATGGAGGTGGCTCTGATACCACGTGAAGGGACATAGCATAGAGGAACGGAATGGAAAGCAAATGAAAGTACAAAATGGGAAGTACAAGTGCAAGGCAATGTAACCAAAATACTCACATGTAGATAGCTTGATGTTGACCGACATGAAAAGACTCAAGACAAGTACAACACTATATAGTGTGAGCCTCTAGACTCTAGAAAGTCACAATGCATATGGGATAATATCCCATATGACACGTGGCACTGCCTAGGACTCACTAGACTATAAAATAAGTCCTAGGGACCTAGGACACACAAATACACTCTTTTTTTTGTGAAGCCATTAACTATATTATTAACATAAGATCAATATACATGACATTAGACTCAAAAGGGGAGCCTAATGAAAAAACTCAAAAACAGTCAGAAAACACTTCAAGGCTAGTAGCATCCAAGTCCCTCGCAGCATAACTATCATATAAAGATTGCTTGAGGGACATTCTGAAGAAAGCATATGCCTGAGGAAACTGTTGTCCCATCCTAGAATGCAATCTCTGTGTCCAAATGGTCCAGAGTATCCAAAAACGAGTCCAGTGAAAGAAAAGGGGGAATGGAGACATTTGGGATGAGAAGCATCCAAACATCCAGAAGAGGTTCCCAAATCTGATAGAGGGAAACCGAAGCCGCACCAAGTGAGAAACATGAGTGATCAATAGCCGAGAGTGTGGGCAAGACCATAACAAGTGGGGAACTGTCTCACGGTGATGAGAGCAACGGGGGCAGAAAGGGGAAGCAATGCGACGTGCTGCCAATTTCAACCCAATGGAAAAAGCTCCCACTATACATCTCCAAAAGAAGAGCCTCTGTTTCAATGGCAATTTGGCTTTCCAAATTTTCTTGAGTCGTGATTGCCACCAAGATAAAGGCCTATTTAAATTCCAAAGAGAGTTGGCATGCTTATCAATCCATGGCGGTGGAAGAAGAAATCTGTAAACCATCGAGGAAGCCAGATTATGCATTGAAAGCGAGCAGGTAGTAGGGGATGAGGAAGTCAGATTCCAATCCAACAATCTGTCCTGTACAAACAGTGGAGGAATAGGAACAAATGGCTGCAACATAGTTGTAAGTATTCTCCAAATGGGTCGATGATGCAGACCCAAGGGGAAAGTCCTGCAAGCTTGTGGGAATGAAAGCACATAACCATGTTGATCCACAACATCTCTGACAAATCTTATGCCCAGTTTCATGAGATTATATGCTTTAATAGGTGCCTGTGAAGCGAGAGGCGATTCAAACACCTTGCTCCAATGGATGCTTTCCAAATGAAAAGAGTTACCATGATGAGAAGAAGCACCTGTCCATTTGGCATAAGAGAGAATTCTCTTCCAATCATGAATAAATGCAGTAGAGACAGGACAACCAGGAATCTTCCCCTGAAATGTGGTCATGACTGCTTCCCAGTGATCTGTGATCCAATGCCCATATGCATGGGACGTCATGTTTCCACACATAGCTGCTAACATAATAGCCCATGGCTGTTTTAGCTGAAAAAAATCAGCAATCATAGTGCTCTTTCTTGCCAGCATGTGATACTGAAGATTGAGAATATTCAGTCCCCCATGAGTCTTAGGAGAGCAAACAGCCTGCATGGGAAGAAGTCGCAATGCCTTTTTGTGAGATTTGCTTTTCCAAAATATCTCCATAGCCTGGGACATATAGGACGCCAAATGCTTAAAAGACCAGGGAAGAAGAGGCAAATAAAATTGCACATATGCCATAATGATAGACTGCACTATCCGAAGTCGAACATGTAGAGGCCAGGTGGACAAATGCCAGTATTCCAACTTCTTGTTAATCTTTTGAAGCACCCATTTGAGTTGTTTTTGAGGAGTAATATTCCAGCCAATCGGATATCCTAGATGCCTCACAAGAGTATGGGAAGGGAGGATGTGGCCTGGCCGGACACACAAATACACTCACTTTGACTTCATATTCCAACATACACATTTATGGGACCACATAGATCATTGTGTATGATCTGCAAAACTCTAGTGACTTTCACTGAATCTCAACCATCCTTCTTGAAAGGAAGATGGTGCAATTTGCCAAGAGGACACCCTTCACACACTTCATTATCTAGCTGCTGTAATTTTGGCATTCCATGAACCATTTCATTGTTGTACAAGTAGGCCAATGCCCTGAAGAGACATGGAAGCTAGCTAGGAACGGAATGAAAATATGGAAAACATAATGAAAGGCAGAATGGAAAGGAAAGAAAGTACAAGTGCAAGGCAATAACCAAAATACTCACAATGTATTGATAGCTTGATGTTGACTGTTGTAATAGACAATAGACAAGTACAACACTATATAGTGTGACACTAGACTCTAGAAAGTCACAATGTCTATGGGATATTTCCCAATATGACACGTGGCACGTCTAGACTCACTAGACTATAAAACACCACCTAGAACACACATTTTTGACTCACTTTGGCTTCATATTCCAACACCCCCCCATGAAGGCAAGGTGAGAAACTACTGGAATGGAACCAATAACAGAACATGACAATGACGGTCATCAAAACTGTGCAAGTGGATCTAGAACTAGACATGGCTCCCACAGAATCTCAGAGGCAAGTGAGCATGGCTCAGAGGCTAGTGAGCATAACATAGAAAGCTCATCTAGCATGGCTCAGAGGCTCATCATACATGGATGAATGATCAACTCAGAGGTCTAGGAGACCGATGCACCAACATCCTGGAACTCTCAAGCCAAGCCTGATAAACAAATAGACCTATCAATGCCAATACATGGCTCCCACAGTACATCCCCCCTTGGCTTCATAACAGGACATGTTAGGAAGCCACACACCAAAATAGGAAAACCAATACATCTTTTTAGGAGGACTATCCAAGGCAGAGGACCTTTAGACTCAATGACAACCAAACACTCAGTTACATATCATTTTAGGGGGACTACTTAGGGCAGAGGACCCCAGAATAACATCAAGCTGTAAAAATAATAAAAATAGATCTCTTAGGATTAAGAGATGTCCTCCAAGTAGTTGCTGCACATGTGTGCACATCCCTACGAGTCAATGAAGCACTAGGCATGGATGCCCCAAAATATGTGTTGGTGAAGTCCATGGGGTAGCTACATGGAGCGGTCATGGCATGACTCTCAAAATAGAAGATGGAGAGTCACCAAAAAGTCGATGTAGAGACTGGAGGTGCCACAAGGACTAGTAGAGTCACTCAATATGCAAGCCTAGCACCACGGGAAATCAAAGAAGTAATCGGAGAAGCCGGGAAGTAACCGTACCTCACATCAATGTCATTTTTCTTTATCTTCTTGCTGCAAATTAGTGTGGAGTCTACACACTGTTATAGAAGGCGGATGAGGTGTGCAATGTGGCAGCTCGAATGGCGAGAAGATAGAGCTTTGTGGGCAACAGGAGAAGCGTGAGCAGCAGGAGCAGCAGCATGGGCAGCTAGAAGCTAGATGGCAAGCAGAGAGGATAGCTACTTGGGCAGCAAGAGAAGCTGCATGGGCAGCTATAGCTTAGCTTCATAGGCACCAACTGGAGTAGCAAAAGATGGAGTTGGAAATGAAGATAGTGACAGTAGGCTGGAAACTATCATCCCGTGAACTCAAGAACAAAATCTGCGCGCAAGAATAATTTTCGTCACTTTTTGCAAGAGCTATATTTTTTCATCGAAAACTCGGATTGCAATGATGTAAAAAACGAAAATTGTAGTACTCAAGGTTCTATATAAATTTCCTGAAGACACAAAGTCGTGATTCTGCTTCCAGATCCAGATAGAAGCGTCACATCGTCCGCAGGTCACAGAGAGAGCAACAGCAAGAACACCACTCCAGGATGTCTTTGTAGCTGAAGGAAGGAGAAGAGCTCACCAAGGAAAGGGAAGAGAGGTGGCAGAAGCTCAAGTTGTAGAAGACAACGTTGGAGGAGAATCCCAATGTTGATGAAGCCTTCAATCGAGAGGAGTAGGGAAGGGGAGCTCCTCCAAGAGAAGAGAGGGCAGCTTCTCTTTCCGGTCACCCTCTACCTCATGGAGAAGCAAGGAGGAAGGGAAGGGCTAGGAAGGAAGGCTCTGATACCATATAAAGAGACATGGAAGCTAGCTAGGAACGGAATGGAAATATGGAAAGCATAACAAAAGGCAGAATGGAAAGGAAAGAAAGTACAAGTGCAAGGCAATATCCAAAATACTCACAATGTATTGATAGCTGGTGGATGTTGACTGTTGTAATAGACAATAGACAAGTACAACACTATATAGTGTGACACTAGACTCTAGAAAGTCACAATGTCTATGGGATATCTCCCAATATGACACATGGCACGTCTAGGACTCACTAGACTATAAAACACAACCTAGACCACCTAGAACACACATTTTTGACTCACTTTGGCTTCATATTCCAACATGCCCTACGATGAGCATGGCCAAACCTGGCATGCCAAAAATCATTGGGAGAAGAAAAAGAGACAACCAAAGCTTGTTGTACATAGGGCTGAGCATCAAGCTTGTATAGCCCTTTATCATAAGTACCCGTTGCCACAATTTCTTCTTGGGATCCTTGATCCTACATTGATCATCTCAAAACTCAACAAGCATATGTTGATCATGGGCAATAGAGGGAATCGAGCCTGCTTCGACTCATTCAGCAAAGCGAGAGGAGACTCCTCCGGGGGAGCCTCCAGTGGACTCAGAGGACTTGGAGGTGCCTCCAGTGGAACAGATTTCACGGAGAGCTCGGAGGAGACGGAGACAAAGGGAGAGCCAGCAGTACGAGCAGCCCCAGGTACGAGCTCACAGATGGCAGAGAGTTGAGACACATGTGCAGGAGACCCCGGAAAGGGGAGTTGCAGAGGACCATCCGCAGGCAGGTCTTGACACTGTGCAGGAGACGGTAGCTCAGGGAGTCGAGACACATGTGCAGGAGACCCCAGAAAGGGGAGATACAGAGGACCATCCGCAGGCAGAGGTCTTGACACTGTGCAGGAGATTGTAGCTCAGAATTTGATGACTCTTGACACTACTACTCCGGAGGTTCAGATATTGGTTACTGAGACAGTTATCCAGAAGGAGACTGCTCAGGTTGCAGTTACTGTAATGGATGCCTCTTCCCAGCAGTCCATTGAGAGAGTGGTATTTTACAACACAGGTCAGAGTCAGAGCCTGTTCCAAGATCTCATGCGCCTGTACAAGGTTCCCTCGAGACCTCTTTCTCTTCCCCGTCGCACAGTACCTTCGTTTGTTGCTATGCGGATCGTCCTTTTAGACACCCCTCCCAGTGCAGCCTCGTCCTTGCAGCTTTTCACTCCTGGTTTAGATCGAGCGAGATTATCAGTCACCCACGCTGACAGGCACCTCATCGTAGATTCTTCCTCTCCCTCTCATCTATTCCAGGAGCAGAGTTAGGATGGCTCAGCCCTTTTCAGCTCTTTTGACTCCTAGACATGACCCCAGGATGGTTGACAGAGATCTGCCCGTTGAGTTTTGGCCCTTTTTGGCTCAAGGGTTACCACAGACTCCCTCACTCGATTGGAACTTCTCCCGGTGTTTTGCCGATGGTCAGAGGAGGTAGAGGAGTGCTTGGGATATGTTATTCTTTCCAGAGAGGGGCACATTCTTCGTTTCTCTGCAGGCAGCTTTCGATCTCGGGGGAGCGAAAGCTGGTCAGCTAAGTTACTTGACAGCGAGATTGCTAGACAGCTCATGAGCATGACTCAGTTTTCATCGGTTCACCGTATTGTCGGCTCGCAAATTCGTTCATGCCCTAGGACTCTTCGACCTTGCTTCGGTGGCAGGGCCTTTCTGTTTCTGCTCTCTGAGGTTCAGGGAGACTTTGATTTGCCCAGGAGTGCTGGTTGGTTTGACTTTCAGCTCCTCAGTTCGCTCCAGAGTACTATTCCCTTGGATGGAGCCATTTTACATGAGTTGGGGCAGATTTGCAGTTTGATCAGAGACCGACTTTAGATTGTGCCGTCACAGAGAGATTTTTGCCACTGCCACTGGCACCCCCTCACTTCCATCCGATGTCTGGGTTGTCCATCATTTCATGGAATGTGAGAGGACTGAACGGCCGCAGATTTACCTCAGATGCAGATGGTCATAGATCGGGAGTTCCTAGATTGCAGTTGCTTAGGGACTCCCTTCGGTTTATTTCCTCAGGGTCCCCTCCGGACATTGTGCTTATCCAGGAGCATAAGCTCTCTCAGGACAGGATTGACAGATGCAGATCCTTACTCAGAGGATAGAGCCGGACATATTGGAGCCCATCGCCGGATGGCACGAGGGGAGGAGTTTGCATTTCAGTTTCAGCCAGGTGGGCCTCAGAGATCACCCAAGAGGGTACACTAGCGGAGAGCAGGGCATGTTATGTTATTCTTTAGATTGAGAGCACAGCAGTTGGTGTTCTCAATGTGTATGCTCCCACGGATCCAGCCCACAAACGTGCTTTTTGGAGACAGCTCAGAGAGTCCCTTCCTCAGGCAGACACCTGGATTGTTGGAGGAGATTTCAACATGGTTGAAATCTCCTCCAACAATCCAGGTGAATTCTCCGAAGACAAGTCGCGCCAGACAGAGAGTGGCCTTTCTGATAGGGAGAGAGTGGAGTGAGATAGTTTTGTTTTGGATGCTGGACTTCACGATGCAGCTCGATTGGACGACTTTTGTCAGTTGGCTGACAGTCTTCAGTTCTCTTGGTCCGGGGTTTTCCATGGCTCTCTTTCTTTGGTCAGACTTGACAGGTTTTATATTGGCCAATGGGGCCAGGCCAGAGGAGGACAGATTGGGATCCGCCCGGGTTATGTTTTATTTGACCATGCTCTAGTCCTATTGCAGATTCTTCCTACCTCTCGATTGGAGAGCACAGGCTTTGTGAGAGTTCCGGACTTTGTTTTTCATGACACAGAGTTCGTGGAACAGTTGAGAGAGGCTTGGTTGTCAGAGGACACTCCTGTGGATCAGGGCTGGTTGATGTGGGTAGAGGGGGCTTTGGCTAGAGTCAGCATGGCCTGCCAGTTGAGGGCAAAAGAGGAGAAGGAAAAGCTCAGAATCAGAGATCGGAATGCAAGAGCGGAGGTATCCAAACTTCAGATATTGATTCAGAGTTTTCCTCATTCTCTTTTCATCAGCAGAGGGCAGCTTTCGGAGGCTCAGGAGAGACTAGAGGAGATTTAGGGTAGGAGGGCCCAGTTCAGGTTTTACTCCCAGCAGACTTTCTGGATCCAGAAGGGGGATAGATGCTCTAGAGAGTTCTTCAGGGCAGTGGGTCAGAGATACTCTTCGGACAGTCTTCGTAGACTTGTGGATGAGGCCGGGTCTCTTCAGACGGACCCTCACCGTCTTGTTGAGATCACTTCTGATTTCTATTCCACTCTTTACACCGCCGATCCAGTCACCGAGGAGATGATCAAAGCCAAAGAGGAGATTTGGAGCCATGTCCCCTAGATGGGGTCTCAGACAGGATGAGTAATGTTTTGGATAGCCCACTATCACTCTTGGAGATCACGGACGCATTACATGAGCTGCCCCAGAGGCACCTCCATGAGATATCTAGGCTTCCAGGTTGGCATTGAGGTGTCCCCGACGCAATAGTTTGCCCCAGTTCTTGAGAGTATCCGGAGAAAGCTAGCCTTTTGGAGTATGGCTAGACTTTCTTTGGCCGGAAGAGCGTTGGTACTCAACCAGGTTCTACTAGCGACTATGTGGTACGTTGCGTCATGTTGGTGCTTTCATGCTGACTCGATCCGTAAGATGAGGAGATTGCTTTGGAACTTTCTGTGGTGTGGTGACGATGGTTCTGAGGACACTAGGGCCAGAGTTTCATGGGATACTATCACTTTACCCTCCTCGTAGGGAGGACTTGGGGTTCTTGATCCGGAGATGCAGAGGAGAGCCCTTTTAGTCAAACTTCTTGTTAGAGGTTTGACTCCAGGAGATCAGCCGTGGAAGCAGTTCCTATTGCATGGGATTCACCAGTGCACCCCAAGAGCAGCAGGCCAGTGGGTAGGTAGAGTCTGTTGGATCTTTTTGACGGACCAGCATTCTCAGCCTTCCTCACCACTTGTGAAAAGGCTTATTCAGATATGGGATCATTTTTGACAGCACCTCATCAGAGCAGTTACCTCCTCCAGAGAGGAAATTGCCCGACAGCCACTTTACCATAACCCCCTGGTTCGGTATGAGGGATCTTCCCCTGGTACGGAACTTAGGACTCCCTTGGCTAGATGGCATGCTCAGGGGGTTGTGACAGTTGGAGATTGGTTCAGGGGAGGTGTGGAGATGCCAGAGGAGGTGATCAGAGATAGACATGGGCGACTTGGACAGATTGCTGCCACCAGATTACTGATCATGAGAGCTATTCCTCAGGAGTGGAGGGATATACTTACAGATCCAGCCTATGTTCACCCCATCTCTACTTGGTCAGGTTGTTTTAGTGAGGCTGGGCTATGCATTGGAGTTCGTTTAGGACCGGCACCGTTTATTTATTTTGAGACGGACTCCTCTCATAGATTGTATCCCACTCAGCCCCTGGGTCGACAGGAGCTCCTTTGGCAGAGAGTCAGGGTCATTGGTTGCCTGGGTAAGGAATGGGCCACAGATCCTTCCAGGTTGACCATTGCAGAGGATACTAGATGGAGACTTTGGATTTTTCAGGGTCGACCTCTTTTGGAGCTTGACTGGGACCCAAGTGAATGGGCATGGCCTGCTCCGGATCGTCCTCTTTCCTTTTTCCAGTACTCGACGAGGGCAGGTTACAGGCTTCAGCAGAGAGACTCTCATCACCTACCATCTGCCTCCCAACATTGGCACACACAGGGACTTATTGCAGAGCTCTTGCTGAGCTACTGGACTCACTTTTGGGGCATCAGTTGGGAGGAGGATAGTTGGCCGCCGAACTAGCGTGCTTTTGAGTGTGGTGTGTAAAGGGTGGAGAGAACCGATGGAGGGGAGAGAGAGCCAAAAAGCAAATCCACCAAACTTAACCTTATCCACCAAAAATAGCATATCCACTAAATTTAGCATATTTATCAAATTTAGCTTATTTGCCAAATTTAGCATATTCGCCACATTTAGCTAAGTGCCAAAAATAGGTTGGACGTGCATCGCTAGGATGATGGAAGATGGAAGAAAAAGAGATGAGTGTGACAAAGGGTGGAGAGAGAAAGTATTAGTAGGAGAGAGGTGGGGGAATGACATAGGGTGGAGAGAGAAGGTGTTTGTAAGAGGGAGGCAGAGGTGGAAAGGGTGGAGAGGGAATGAGTTTGTAAGAGAGAGGTGGGGGTTGGACAAAGGGTGGAAAGAGAAGGGATTTGTAAGAGAGAGGTAGGGGGTTGGACATAGGGTGGAAAGAGAAGGTTTTTATAAGAGGGAGGTGGAGAGTTGGACAGAGGGTGGAAAGAGAAGGGTTTTGTAAGAGAGAGATAGAAGTTGGACAGAGGGTGGAAAGATAAGGGTTTTGTAAGAGAGAGGTAGAAGTTGGATAGAGGGTGGAAAGAGAAGGTTTTTGTAAGAGGGAGGTGGAGAGTTGGACAGAGGGTGGAAAGAGAAGGGTTTTGTAAGAGGGAGGTGGAGAGTTGGTTATAGGGTGGAAAGAGAAGGGTTTTGTAAGAGAGAGGTAGGGAGTTGGACATAGGGTGGAAAGAGAAGGTGTTTGTAAGAGAGAGGTAGGGAGTTGGACAGAGGGTGGAAAGAGAAGGTTTTTGTAAGAGGGAGGTGGGGAGTTGGACAGAGGGTGGAAAGAGAAGGGTTTTGTAAGAGAGAGGTAGAAGTTGGACAGAGGGTGGAAAGAGAAGGGTTTTGTAAGAGAGAGGTAGAACTTGGACAGAGGGTGGAAAGATAAGGTTTTTGTAAGAGGGAGGTGGGGAGTTGGACAAAGGGTGGAAAGAGAAGGGTTTTGTAAGAGAGAGGTAGAAGTTGGACAGAGGGTGGAAAGAGGAGGTTTTTGTAAGAGGGAGGTGGGGAGTTGGATAGAGGGTGGAAAGAGAAGGGTTTTGTAAGAGAGAGGTAGAAGTTGGACAGAGGGTGGAAAGAGAAGGGTTTTGTAAGAGAGAGGTAGAAGTTGGACAGAGGGTGGAAAGAGAAGGTTTTTGTAAGAGAGAGGTAGGGGATTGGACATAGGGTGGAAAGAGAAGGTTTTTGTAAGAGGGAGGTGGGGAGTTGGACAGACGGTGGAAAGAGAAGGGTTTTGGAGGTAGAACTTGGATAGAGAGTGGAAAGAGAAGGTTTTTGTAAGAGGGAGGTGGGGAGTTGGACAGAGTGTGGAAAGAGAAGGGTTTTTGTAAGAGGGAGGTGGGGAGTTGGACAGAGGGTGGAAAGAGAAGGGTTTTGTAAGAGAGAGGTAGAAGTTGGACAGAGGGTGGAAAGAGAAGGGTTTTGTAAGAGAGAGGTAGAACTTGGACAGAGGTGGAAAGAGAAGGTAAAATTGTAAGAGGGAGGTGGGGAGTTGGACAGAGGGTGGAAAGAGAAGGGTTTTGTAAGAGGGAGGTGGAGAGTTGGACATAGGGTGGAAAGAGAAGGGTTTTGTAAGAGAGAGGTAGGGGGTTGGACATAGGGTGGAAAGAGAAGGTGTTGGTAAGAGAGAGGTAGGGAGTTGAACATAAGGTAGAAGGAGAAGGAGTTTGTAAAACAGGATGAAAAGGGGAGGCCATAGTTAGAGAGAGAAAATGACACAGAGTGAAAAAGGGAGGTCGCATTTAAAGGGTGGTCATTTAGAGAGAGAAAGTGGCATGGGATGAAAAAAAGGAGGTCACACTTAGAGAGAGAGAGTAGCTCGGGGTGAAAAATGGAAGGCACACTTAGAGAGAGAAAGTGACACTCGGGTGGAAAGAGAAGGACCCATGTAGAGAGAGAAAGTGGCATCAAAGGGAGAGAGGAGGAGCCAATGAGAGAGAGAAAGTGGCACCAGGGGTAGAGAGGAGGACCCTTGTAGAAAGAGAAAGTGCCCTCACTCAGAGGGAGAAGATGTCACCAGGAAGGAGAAGGACTAGGAGGGTGTTTTCTCATTGATCATGGTACCTCTTGATGCGTGACCCATTCACTGGTGTAGGTAGGAGTCTGGCTTCCAAAGTGGCCAAGTAGACTCCGCCACTTGGGATAAGCTTGGCGATGAAAAATGGACGTGTCCAACCACTCACAAACTTAGGTTTGTGTTTGAGAAACTTACTGGAATACAAGAGTACTAAATCTCCGACTTTGAAATTTCTTTTTCTGAGGTTCCGGTCATGCCAAGCTTTTTGTCGCTTCGACCACACTTCTTGAGCAAAAACTGATTCACGTCGATGCTCTGCCAGTGCTTCCAAATCCCACAAGCGTTCCATTGTGCAGGCTTCAAAGTTGTCATTTTTGTCTGGAAGAATCCTGTGAGTGTCAAGATGAAATTCATAAGGCATAACGGCCTCCAGTCCATAGACTAGCTCGAAGGGTGAATACCCAGTACTCACCTTGTAAGCAGTTCGATAGGCGAATAAAGCAGCTGGAAGTATGTCGTCCCAATCGGCTAAAGAATTTAGGCAAAGTCGATGCACGATCCCGCACATTGTGCGATTTTAGCTCTCAGCTAGACCATTGGCATGTGGGTAATAGGGAGATGAAAATTTGTGAACTATTTGTAGCAGGTGAACTAGTGCAGCAATGGTGTCATTTAGGAAGTGAGACCCTCTATCACTCATCAACTCAACAGGACAACCAAACCGAGAGATGATCTGGTCATATAGAAATGTGGCTACTACCTGGGCTGTACAGTTCTTGACTGCCTTGGCTTCGACCCATTTGGTTCCATAGTCGGTGGCAAGCAGAGCATACTTGTTCCCTCGGCGTGTGGCAGGAGAGATGCGTCCAATGAAATCCAATCCCCAGCGATAGAAGGGAGGCACCGGAGTGAATGGTTTGAGAGGGAGGTACTCACGCCTTGTAGGCTTGGGGCCCGCTCGTTGACATGAATCACATCTGGTCACATGAGCATGGCAGTCGCGGAAGAGCTTGGGCCACCAGAACCCTGCTCGCATGATCTTCCGAGCAGTAGCATCTGAGGCCATATGCCCTCCACCTATGCCAGCATGTGCCTCTTTAAGAATGGATTGTGTCTCATGCGGAAGCACACACCGTCTCAAGATCTGGTCCTTCTCGAGCTTGTACAATTGACCTGCAATCAACTTAAAAGGAGCAACTTGAAGGATCCGCTTGCGTTTCTCTGTTGGAGTTAATCCTGGAGGAAAGCCACCTGTAGACAAGAGGTGTACTATGTTGGCATACCATGGTGGAAAGCAGTCCAACTAGGCATTCATCAGATAGTGCAATCATTCCGAACAAGCCCGCATCGGGTAATTCATCGGTGATACCACTGGCTGGTTCCTCGGAATGTAACCTGGACAAGTGGTCTACAGGTTGATGCAGTCTCCCAGCCCTCACCACAATGTCGAATTCAAGTTCTTGAAAAAGAAGAATCCATCTGCTTATCCGGCCACCAAGAGTAGGCTTATTCAATAAATACTTAAGAGCTTGATGATCAGTGATGATCACAAACTTGTTGCCCAAGAGGTAGTGACGATACTTGGTCATGGCATAAACCATGCCGAGGCCCTCCCTTTCTGTGGTACTGTAATTGCGTTCTGCTCCATTGAGTTGTCGACTCACGAAGTAGATCAGCAAATCAATCTTGGTATCCTGGTTAGGTTGAGCCAGTATAGCACCTACTGCCCACCCACTAGCATCCACATGGACATGAAAAATTACATCCCAATCGGGCTGCCTGAGGATGGGGGCCTTCACGAGGCGATGCTTCAGATCATCAAAGGCTAGTTGTTGTGTGGTGGCCCAAACAAAAGATCGGTCTTGATGTAGGAGTTCTGTTAGTGCAATAGCAATGTCAGCATAGAAACGTATGAACCTTCGGTAATATCCTACATGCCCTAAGAAGGACTTCACCTCTTTGGGTGTACGAGGGATGGGCAATGAGATGATCACCTCTACCTTTGCGGGATCCGTGGTCAGCAGAAACAATATGACCAAGGAGAACACCTCGGAGTGCGAGAAAGAAACATTTGTCAGGGTTCAAACACAAGCGCACTTCTCTGCACTTATCAAAGACCCATCTCAACTTATGTAGATGATCATTTTGTATGGCCGGATCAAGATGGGAGGCCGATTTACCATTAAAAACAGAGAAGTCATCTAGAAATACCTCAAGAAACTTGCCGATATTCTCTTGAAAGAGTTTGGTTACAAGTCGTTGAAAGGTTGCCAGGGCATCACATAGTCCAAAGGGCATCATTCGGTAGGCCTATGTTCCCCATTGAGTGACAAAGGTAGTCTTCCGCTGATCCTGTTCTTTCACTCGGACTTGGTTGTACCCGCTATATCCATCCATGAATGAGTATAAAGCATGTCCTGCCACTGTCTCCAACACTCTATCTGTGAAGGGAAGGAGGAACCTATCACGTCGTGTTGCAGCATTCAAACTCCGATAGTCAACACATATTCTAAGTTTGCCGGTCTCTCTTTTGGGTACAATGACAATTCTGCTGACCCAATCGGAGTAATCCACTGGGTAGATTAATCGTGCTTGCTCCATTTTTTGTATATCTGTTTGGACTGCCTTGCCGTAGTTGGAATTCATGCGGTATGGACCTTTAATCACAAGGTCTGCATCTAGATATAAGTCAATGCTATGCTCCATGAAATCAGCGGGCACCCCCTTAAGATCCTTGTAGGACCAAGTAAAGACATCCACAAATTCTTTAAAAAGGTCGGTGACTGCAGCTAGAAGATAGTCATGTTCCCAGACCCAAGTGGCTAACTTCAAATGTCTGGGGTGGTCCTCACTTCCAATGTTGAGATACCGCCAGTTCCGTGCCTCATCAACAGGGGCAATGCATTGGGATGTTGAGGTACTTGGTTCACCCATTCTCAATCCTGTATGTGCTGGAGTATCTTCAAGGGGAAAGTCCCCCTCCACTTCTCTCAACCAAGATGGGGGGTAAGTAACTGGGGGGTTCTTAGGCATTGACTGAGATGTAGAATCACTAGATGTTGCACATGTTGTATGCCTTCAATGCCTCGGTGACTGTTTCAGCATGCCCCGGTAAGGTAAGCCTTCCACCTCATAAGTGGTTTCCGGAAGGTCTTGAATTGAGGGGTGGTCGGTGATAAGAAAAGGTCAAGCAAAGTGAGATCGGCCATGTCCTCACCTCTGTATCCGGTATGCACCCTGGGTCCGCCCAAGACCTCAAGCTGTTGGTGGTGATTCTCCTCAAGTTCAGCAATGTCTCTGTCACTTTCTTCTAAATCACTATCACCATCAGTCTCGTCTTCATTAGTGTTTCTATCTTCTGTATGACCATCATTGCACTCAGCAGTACCATGGTTGTACACCGTAGTACCATGTTGTGCACCATAATACCATGATTGTACTCTGGAGTACCATTGGTGGGTTGTGTAGTACCAGCCTCGTCTATAGTAGATCCTTCATTGTATCCTATAGTATTGTTGTGACGCCAAAAATTGATATTTTTAACTTGGCATTGATATTGTTTTTCTCTATGTTTGATAAGGGTTTGAGTATCAAGTGATAGCCTAGCGGCTCTCACTTATTTCTATTTTCTATGATATTGTATGGGATTGAGAGGATGAGTGGAATGGCTCATTGTAAATACCATAGGTATGAATTATAAATACCTTGGTATGGGGTGAGAGTTATTTGTGTATGGGATATTATGAGTTTTTAGAAGATAGAAAGAGTGAGTCATATAAAGAGGTGGGCTCATGTCCATGTGTTCCAATAATATAAGAGAGGCCACATGCCAAGCGTGTGGAAGGCATGTGGAGCAGTGTGAAGTCAAGAGGAATCCTTCTAGAACTCCTATGTGGAATAAGGAGGATGTGGACATGTGGAAAAGAGAGGGTCCCTATGGGCTCCATGTGAGGAGACTCTTGACTTTCTCAATATTTTAAGAGTCTTGAGCATCTTTTGATGGGACACATGGCAAGAGTAGCCAAAAAGGACATGGATGGTGACATACGTGCTTATGTGATTGATGGGGAAAGGAATCTACAGGCAGCAATTGTAAATGGGTGAAGGAGGGTAACAAAATCTCTATAAAAGGAGCCCTCCTCTCCCTTGTTCATCAGAATCTCTTCCACCATTGGGCCTTATGTTGCTGTAGTTCTAGTCTCCCCAAGCCTCTTCCATGAGCCTTCTCTTCCTCTTGTAGATATTCTCTTATGTAGACTCTTGAGTCCTTCTCTCTCTAGTGTATTCTCTCTCTATGAGTAGTCTTGGAGCTTCCGCTCCCTCTTGTATGTATGAAACCTCTTCTTCTCCCTGGTGTTTGTAGTGTTGAGGTGGATTCTCACTCTATTTGTAATGAAGGTCACTTCAGGTTCTCTCTCTCTCTTGAGTGTCTCTTCCCTTTTCTTTCTTTCACAGCCTTAAAAGTTCTTTCTATTCGGCTGCTCACTGTGCACACATGGTCCATTTGTTTCCCGAGCCACTATGCAAACTTCTTCCCCTCTTCTAGGCAAAATCTATGAGGGGTGGATCGTTGATGAAGATGGAGTCTTGAGGGAGCATCCTGCTCAGGCGAAATTAGCCTGGCTGGAGGGTAGTTTTCATGACAGTTTGACCCCCTGTTAGTGTTTTGCTCATAACTTTCTGCTCGGTAGTCCGATTGTAATAAAATTTATATCAGTGCGAAGCTCTCTTCAAGGCGCATGTTCCTATGTAATCAGATACTGCTGCAAAAAGTTATGAGTCTCTGTGTTTGATAGTCTGTTTTCATGACAGTTTTTACCCCCTTCCAGTAAACTGTCCATATCTCTTCAACCGTCTGTCTGTTTTCAATGAAACTTATATCAGCGCAAAGCCCATCTCAAGGCGCATCTCTTTGTGTACTTAAATCTTTGATATCATGTCTCTACTGAAAGTTATAGGCCTTTGTGTCTAATGACAGTTTATAGAGTGTTTTGAGCTAAGTATAAAGGTGTCTATGAAGGAGGTGCAATGTTTCCTCGGAATCTACCCATCCGACCTAATCAGCCCCTTCAAACTCCTCGATATATATCAGTTCATGTCATGTTGAGCCGCAAGATCTTCTTTCAACAACGTATCGCTCTTCTCTTTGGTGCAGACCGGCTCGCTGAGATTATGACCTCTGCTGATCCTTTCCTTCTCCCTATGCTTGACTACAACATCACTTGGGATGTTACCATCTTCATTCTCATCTAAGGGAGGAAAGTATGGTGTGGTATCTTGGCATAAAAGCTTCTTTCTAATGTCTTATTCTCAATGATAAGTATCTTTGGCAGTCAGTTCGAATGCTGTAGGAAGTGAAGAGGTGCGTGAAGTTTATTACCCCCAACTTCATGTCACATCTTTTGGTGGAGACGCCGGGTACGTTTGGTATTGGATTCATCCCACCTTACTAAACGGTCTCGGGTGTACTTGATTGCATGTTATGCCTACTATAGGCATGTGTTTTATGATGTGATAAAGAAGATGCCTGGAAGAACTCCGTTAGAAGAGATTGCAGCCCGTTTAAGAGAACTTGAAGATTGTGAAGGTGATGCTCAAGCTATTCGCACAGTCACCATGATCATATCCTTTATGTTTGCATTGTTGAATATGTTGGTGAATCGACAACGCCGGCAGCAGGCACAATGATAGATTGGGATTGTTCCATGCACTGGCAGCTTGGTGTGAAGAAGAGTTGAGTCTTTGGGTGGTTTTTGACTATAACAATGGAGTGGTGATTCTTAATGCTTTCAACTTCTTTTGCTATGCAAATGATGAAGATTACAATATCTTGAAGCTTTTATGTACACTTCCTATTGTGAGAAGGGTGATTCTAGAATGCATGTATACACAATGTTTTCATGGTGCTGATTGGTCACTTATTTTTGAAGATTTTGTTGAGGATCACATTGTGGAGGGTTTTCAACAAGTGGTTATGCATAATCAGTTGGTCTTGGTATACTAAGGCTCTGTGGGATCTTGTTCGGATCTTGTTTGGGATATTATTTGGATCTTGGTGTTTTCTTTTTGTTTTTCATCATGGTGAAGATTCCAGTGTTTCGAGGGACCCAAGGGGAAGACCCGGAGTCTTATCTTCGGGATTTTGTTCGAGTATGCCGGCTTTCTGGATGGTCCATGAAGGATCGGGCAGAGATTTTGCCTGATTTTCTTGAAGGTGTAGCCTTGAGTTGGCATGAGACCTTGCCGGACTCTACCAAGGAGGACTGGGACCAAGTGGTGGCAGCAATGAAGCAGAGATTTGGGGCAGTGGAGTCGCCAAATGCTTTGATGTTGCAGTTGGACCGGTTCTGTCAAGGAGAGGGTGAGTTGGTCTCTGCGTTGGCAATCCGATATGAAACTTTATGGACAAAGTATGAAAGGGCAGCTTTGCAAGCTGTGGCATCTGCATCATCGGCCCCTCAAAGTCTCTCAGGGATGGAGCACTTAAAGATGAGCAAATTTGTTATGGCTTTGGAGCCTCGTCTTCGCTCAAAGGTAATGAGTAAAGATCCAACAACATACGTGGAGGCACTTCGCATTGCAACCAAGAAAGAAGCTTCTCTAAAGATCGAATCCTCTTTTGTGTCTTCAACAGCTTTCAACTTCTAAGGTGGAGGTAATGGGCACTCCTCAGGTACCAAAGTCCTCTGAGTTAGATCATAATATCTCCCAATTGATGGCAGAGTTTGCTGATTTGAAATTGCATTTGGTTAATGCACGACAACCTAGAGCACCAAAGAGTGAAGATAGGCCTCGAGATAGGAGTGGGGTCACTTGCTATGAATGTAATGAAAAAGGTCACTATCGCCCCGAGTGTCCTAGATTGAGAAAGAAAGAAGAAAAACAAGTATCCTTGTTAGAAGCTTCTTCAGGGGATGAGGAAAGAGAGGTAATAATGGCTAAACGGGGGCGTGGTAAACCAAAAGAAGAAGAAGAAAGCAAGGAAGAAGTAGATGAGAAACATCAGGAAGAGGAACACCGTAGTAAGAAAAAGAAGGCATCTAGAAGGAGAATTAGCCAGTTAGACTTTCCTTTAGGACAAGGAATTGGAAGCTATGACTTGTTGTCCGACCTTAAAGAAAAGGAAGCTCATATCACCTTTGGTCAATTACTTGCTTTGTCTCCAAAACTACGGAAGGAATGGGGAAAACTAGCAAGCACAAGGGTGTCAAAGAAGAAAAAGAAGAAAAGTGCCAATCATGTTGTTCAAAAGGTAGATATAGATGTTGGTGATGATGTACCTGTGGTTGATGTGATCATTGATGGTCAAGTGATTTCTAATGTGTACATTGATGGAGGTGCATCGATTAATGTCATGAGTGAGAAGACCATGATTGATGCTGATTTAAAATACTCTAGTACTACCTCTCCTTATCGCATCAAATTGGCTGACAACACTAGGGTTAAGACCTTGGGAGTTGTGAAGAATCTAGAAGTGGATGTATGTGGAATTTCTGTGCCGACTACTTTTCAGGTGATCCCTACCAAGCCAGATGCACGTGCCTATCCATTGATTTTGGGAAGGCCTTGGCTACGCAAGGTGAAGGCTGTTCAAAAGTGGGATATTGGAGAATTGATTTTGCAGGGAAATGATAAGAAGGTGCGCTACAACATCAGAAGCCGCAAAAAGGAAGTTGTCAAGGAGGAGTCTTCAACATCAGAGAGTTCAAGCTCTGACTTAACCGATGAAGAAGAAGAGACAGGGTGTAGCTCCGAGGAGTCCAACTCAGAGGGTGAGGTGGAAGGAGTGGCCTTTGGTCTTTGTCTTGGTGCTAATCGGGATGAGTCAGGAAGGAACAAGGTGGTGGTGCAAGAAGATCCTGTAGAGACACTTCATGTGGAGGATGTGGAGCACATTAAACGACGCCAAAGCAATGAAGAGCTTCTTGGTGATTCTCTATCAGGTAGTGAGAAGCTCCAGTACTTAGATATGCTAGATGATTTTCCATGTCTCTTTGCAACAAGCTATTCACAGGTTCGGCCAGTCTCTCTTGTGGAGCACAAGATTGAGTTGAAGCCAGAAAGCAAGCCAGTTGTGCAACGCTTAAGGCGATTGGGGGTGATCCAAGCTGAGGCACTAAAGAAAGAGGTGACACAACTACTTGAGGCAGGATTCATCTTTCATGTTGATGATTCAGAATGGATATCTCCTGTAGTTGTCACACCAAAGAAAGGAAATAAGTGGCGAGTTTGTGTGGACTTTCGTCCTTTGAATGCATGCACTAAGAGGGATCATTTTCCTTTGCCATTCCAAGATGAAATACTAGACCAGGTAGCAGGGCATGAGATGTATTCTATATGTGATGGGTATTCTGGGTACTTTCAAATTCGTATTCGGGAGGAAGATCAAAAGAAAACATCATTTGTCACACCTTGGGGAGTTTTTGCTTACAGAGTGATGCCTTTTGAGTTGACCAATGCACCAGCTACATTTCAAAGGTTCATGAGTCAAGTCCTGGAGCCTTACTTGGGAAAGTTCATACGGGTGTTTTTGGATGATTTTTGCATTTATTCTCGGTGCATAGATCACATGGAGAAGTTAAAGATGGCCTTAGCTAGGATTGATGAAGCAAAAGGGTGTCTAAATCCTAGCAAGTGTCATTTGGCTCAAATAAAAGTAGTCTTGTTGGGACATATTGTGTCTCAAGAAGGCCTGCAAATGGATCCTGACAAGGTTCAAGCAATCATGGCATTGCCAAGTCCTGAGAGTGTCACTGGTGTTCGCAGAATTCTAGGAAAGAGCAAGTATTATCAACGCTTTTGTGATGATTTCACAGAGATAGTGCATCCCATGAAATTGTTGACAAGAAAAGGAGTTTCTTTCCAATGGGGTATGGAGCAACAAGAGTCTTTCCAACAACTTAAGGAGGCCATGAGTAAGGGCCCAATATTGAAGCCCCCTGATTGGTCTCAAGACTTTTATGTAAATCCAAGTATATCTTTGCATTCAGTTGGTGCTGTATTGCTACAAAAAGGAGAGGCAGGTAGAATGCAACCGATCTATTATGCCAGCCGACAGCTTACAGATGTGGAAACAAGGTATGAAGAAATGGAGCAGCAAGCTCTCTCTTTGGTGTTTTCCGTCAGAAAGTTTCGCTCCTATTTATTACCTCGACCATTTTTCTTCCTTACCTCTCAGTCTGTATTAGCATATCTAGTTCGCAAGCCTAATCCTGGGGGGAGATTTGCAAAATGGTTGTCAGAGCTTCAAGAGTTCTCTTTCTCTTTTGTCACTGAAAATACCACTAGGTCCACTATGGCAGATTTGCTCACAGGGCGGGAGGATCTAGGAGAAGAAAAGAAATGTAAGGAGAACATTAAAGATGAAAGGGATACACCACCAACAGCTTTTGTTTTGTATTTTGATGGGGCTTTTAGTCCTTCATGCCAACAAGGAGCCGGGGGGATAGTCTTGATGAATCCTGAAGGTCAAGAGGTATGGGCAAGAGGACAAGAGCTTCCAGGTATCACAACTAACAATGCAGCTGAGTATAATGCTTTGATTCTTGGTTTGGAGGGTTGTCTTCAAAGTCAAGTTAAAGAATTGGAAGTAAGAGGAGATTCTCAGCTTATTATAAAGCAAATGCAAGGGCATTACAAGACAAGAAGTCCTCATTTGAAGGAGCTTAATCAAAAGGCTATGGCACAATGTAGTCGCTTCGATTTTTGCAAGTTTGTTCATATAAACAGAAAAGAACATCAAAGGGCAGATGAGTTAGCTAAAGCCATTGTAGTGCCAGACCGGGGGATGGTTTCTTGGGTAGACACTGGATGGCCAAAACTACAAGATGTTCAGCAATATGTGGAAGAAGGAATGTTTCCTCGAGGGTTAACTCCACAACAGAAGCAGAGATTGGTTACTTTTGGCCACGCCTCCATAAGGATGTATATGAATGTCACGAATGGAACCTATCAGCTTGAGGATGTTGATGGCATGGTGATACCCGGACGCACCAATGAGTATCGCCTTAAATTCTTCTATGCTCGACCACCTTGAGGGCCAGCAGACCCTCTCTGTACTAGAGAGGATCTGCTGGGGGGGGAAAGATGTGACGCCAAAAATTGATATTTTTAACTTGGCATTGATATTGTTTTTCTCTATGTTTGATAAGGGTTTGAGTATCAAGTGATAGCCTAGCGGCTCTCACTTATTTCTATTTTCTATGATATTGTATGGGATTGAGAGGATGAGTGGAATGGCTCATTGTAAATACCATAGGTATGAATTATAAATACCTTGGTATGGGGTGAGAGTTATTTGTGTATGGGATATTATGAATTTTCAGAAGATAGAAAGAGTGAGTCATATAAAGAGGTGGGCTCATGTCCATGTGTTCCAATAATATAAGAGAGGCCACATGCCAAGCGTGTGGAAGGCATGTGGAGGAGTGTGAAGTCAAGAGGAATCCTTCTAGAACTCCTATGTGGAATAAGGAGGATGTGGACATGTGGAAAAGAGAGGGTCCCTATGGGCTCCATGTGAGGAGACTCTTGACTTTCTCAATATTTTAAGAGTCTTGAGCATCTTTTGATGGGACACATGGCAAGAGTAGCCAAAAAGGACATGGATGGTGACATACGTGCTTATGTGATTGATGGGGAAAGGAATCTACAGGCAACAATTGTAAATGGGTGAAGGAGGGTAACAAAATCTCTATAAAAGGAGCCCTCCTCTCCCTTGTTCATCAGAATCTCTTATGTTGCTGTAGTTCTAGTCTCCCCAAGCCTCTTCCATGAGCCTTCTCTTCCTCTTGTAGATATTCTCTTATGTAGACTCTTGAGTCCTTCTCTCTCTAGTGTATTCTCTCTCTATGAGTAGTCTTGGAGCTTCCGCTCCCTCTTGTATGTATGAAACCTCTTCTTCTCCCTGGTGTTTGTAGTGTTGAGGTGGATTCTCACTCTATTTGTAATGAAGGTCACTTCAGGTTCTCTCTCTCTCTTGAGTGTCTCTTCCCTTTTCTTTCTTTCACAGCCTTAAAAGTTCTTTCTATTCGGCTGCTCACTGTGCACACATGGTCCATTTGTTTCCCGAGCCACTATGCAAACTTCTTCCCCTCTTCTAGGCAAAATCTATGAGGGGTGGATCGTTGATGAAGATGGAGTCTTGAGGGAGCATCCTGCTCAGGCGAAATTAGCCTGGCTGGAGGGTAGTTTTCATGACAGTTTGACCCCCTGTTAGTGTTTTGCTCATAACTTTCTGCTCGGTAGTCCGATTGTAATGAAATTTATATCAGCGCGAAGCTCTCTTCAAGGCGCATGTTCCTATGTAATCAGATACTGCTGTAAAAAGTTATGAGTCTCTGTGTTTGATAGTCTGTTTTCATGACAGTTTTTACCCCCTTCCAGTAAACTGTCCATATCTCTTCAACCGTCTGTCTGTTTTCAATGAAACTTATATCAGCGCAAAGCCATCTCAAGGCGCATCTCTTTGTGTACTTAAATCTTTGATATCATGTCTCTACTGAAAGTTATAGGCCTCTGTGTCTAATGACAGTTTGTAGAGTGTTTTGAGCTAAGTATAAAGGTGTCTATGAAGGAGGTGCAATGTTTCCTCGGAATCTACCCATCCGACCTAATCAGCCCCTTCAAACTCCTCGATATATATCAGTTCATGTCATGTTGAGCCGCAAGATCTTCTTTCAACAACGTATCGCTCTTCTCTTTGGTGCAGACCGGCTCGCTGAGATTATGACCTCTGCTGATCCTTTCCTTCTCCCTATGCTTGACTACAACATCACTTGGGATGTTACCATCTAAGGGAGGAAAGTATGGTGTGGTATCTTGGCATAAAAGCTTCTTTCTAATGTCTTATTCTCAATGATAAGTATCTTTGGCAGTCAGTTCGAATGCTGTAGGAAGTGAAGAGGTGCGTGAAGTTTATTACCCCCAACTTCATGTCACAATTGTCAGCATCATTTTGACCAATGTCCTCCATGTCGATCCTCAATGTTTACTGCAGTACCACCATTGTCCTCAGTACGATCAGTGGTGTCCGCTGTAGTACCCCTAGTGACCATTCTCTTATACATGTGTGGACTATTGCAAAGTCAAAAGGGCATCCTTTCGTAAACTAGTTCAGCCAGACCCTGTCGTTCTGGGTGGATTTCTGATAGTGCAAGTAGGTGTTCTTCTTGATCTTCTTGTTGGCATAGTTCCACCATGTTGACCGCTAAGGGGCCCAGGGCTCCCATCCAATCCAAAATGAGAGCTTCCTCGTCTTCTTGATCAGCCCGATCCAACAAGTAGGTCAAACTTTCAAATCCTTCTAGGGTTGTCTCCTCATTGATATCTTGGTGGCCACCCCTGGGCCAGTCCCCACAGGCCCAATGCTCCTCTTCAGCTCCGGCTTGTTCTTCAAAATCCTCCTCTCCTAGTTCTATTGGTATGTGCCTTGCCTGCCCTGTGACCATATCTATTTCGAGGGATGTCGATCCCAGGGGCAATCGAACTTCATCAGTTGACCAATCCTGAATGGCTTTTGAAGACCACAACCATGGCCTACCAAGAAGTAGAGGGTAAGTTTGTTCATTTTCAGTCATATCAAGGACAACAAAATTGGAGAGAAAAGTTACTCCGCCAATCTTCATGTGAACACCTTTGACTACACCCATTGGTTTTACTCTGCGTTGATTAGCCATGCGTACCTGAAAGTGAACATCACTTGTCAACTTCAACCCTAGTTTTTGGAGTGTACCTTTCGGCATAATGTTCACAGCCGCCCCACCATCGAGGAAGACGTCCTTCAACTCCACTCCATGGATCTTCACGGTGAGCTTGGGACTTTGTTCACAAGTGAGGGCAGCGTAGGCAGAGAAGTGGTCCGGTGTAGGCCCACGGTAATGTCTCTGGTGTTGGCTCACTCGGAGTTGATCCCTTATGTCGATCTCCCGGGAGGCGATTCAGAAATGTAATAGTCTGATGCTTGATTTGGGGGGGCAATAGACAAAGTTTTCGTAGAGTGAGGTTGGGTTTGAAACTCATAAGATCTTCAAACAGGAGTAGTGGTGCACACTAGCATTAGGCTTCTGCAACCTCATCCTCCTAGCCTCTGGCCGAGGGTCAAAGCTTACACGAGGATGTGGATGTAGGTCTGAACTGTGAGTCATTGTCTCCAGTGGTTTCTCTTCCATCACTCCTTTCCCTTTTTCCTGGGCAGGACTAGGTCTTGTCCCCATAGCCCCTTCTTTGTTGACTGCTGTTGGGGACAAAGTGGGAGGGCCTACTCGTGCCTCCTTATCGCGGTGCTGTCCAAGGGTTGTCACTTCTGTTGCAAACCTCACAGTTCTCGACTTGCGGGATGGAAGCTGAGGCGTGCTACCTTCATCTTCAGAACTTGTTTGAAGCTCTCTCGTGACACCCTTTACCACCTCTTGATACCTCAAAGGCATAGAGTGATCACCCGAGGATGAGGCACTTCCAGAGTTAGTGGTTGACCTTAATGGCTGTGTGCCCTTCGAGTTTGTTCTAAGTCACTATCAGAAGCCAGCATGGGTGGTCTATTCCTAGGCGTACTGTGTACCTTGGAGGAGGAGAATGACCTCGGTGGGGGAACACTTGTCGAACTCATTGGTGTTGAGGTCTCCGGTGTTGACTCTGAGTCACCCTTACATTTGTCACCTTTTGTATGTGACTGTGTCATAGCGCCCAACACTGTGCCAATCAAATGGGCACTGTTGCCCTCCCCCGCCACTACTACATCAACCATATTCACTTGGGATGTGGGTTCCACTCTTCTATTGGGACAATCTCTAGTGTATTGGTCGTTTGTGTTGCACTGTGTACAAGAGGGTCCCCTGAACGGCTGTGTACAATCATCTTGGTAGTGGCCGTACTCGCCACATCTGGCAGGGGGTAATGCTTTCAAAAACCATCCCTTCATGACAGCATCATTAGGTGGCACAGACATCTTTGCCGCCAAGACCCTCATCCTTGTGTATATCTCAGAGATGCTTTCTCCAGGCTTCATGGTGTCAGTGGATAAGTCTTGGACAATCATGTGTTCGAATTTTTCCAACTTGAAAGTACGTAAGAATTCCTCCCATAGGTCTGTCCACGTCTGGAAGTGGTTCGGAGGAAATTTACTGTACCATACATCCGTGGCATCCTCCAATGACGAGGGAAAGATGTGAAGGAACACATGCTCATTCTCCACACCTTTAGCTCTACATGCTGTGAGGAACTTCCTCACATGAGCTTCCGCATCCTCATGGAGGTGGCCCTTGAACTTTTGAGTCTTCACGTGGACCTTGTTGAGTAGCTCAAGAAGTCTAGCTCTGTCTGGAGGACTGAGAACGACCATCCCCACCCGAGAGGTTGGAGAAGATGCAAGAGTTGGAGGGAGTCCCGATGGGGCTGTAATGAGTGTTGGTGTTCCCAAGGAGGAGACCACCCCGACAACTCCTCCTGTGGAGGACCACAATGGGGAAGTCACTACTGATGTAGTCATAGAGGAAGTGTACCCAGATGGTAGCACGTAAGTGGGGGGTCTCGGTGTTGCAGAGGGAAAGGGTGAGAACATGGAAGATGTGGGGGTGAAAGAGGAGAGGAGAGCATTTGGGAAAGAGAGGGACGGAGTTGAAGTCATGGATGAGTAGGCAGAAGGGAAGGAAGGAGGTGGTGGAAAAGGCAACACCGGTGTGGATAGAAAGGGAGATGAAACCATCATGGCAGGTAAAGGCATGGCCGGAGAAAAAGTATCCCCCAATGGGATAGATGTAGAAGAAGGATTAGCTAGGAGCGCAGAGCTATGCATAACAGATGAGGTAGCAGCTTGTCCACAAGAGGTCGAGGTGGGAGTAGATGGAGTCACCACTTCGGTAGAAGAGGTGGGTGATGAAGACATCGTTGCAGGAGGAGAAGAGGGGCTGCCTTGACCTTGATGAGTCCTTGAGGAGCCCTCGTCCTTAGTACCCTCTTCTTTCACTTGTTCTCTGCTTTGCACTTCTTCTCTGGAGTCCGGATCAGACCACCAGGGTTCCTGTTGATCCAAGTCAATGAGAATGTCGATGAAGTTACTTGCTCTCTGGCTACTGCTCCAATGGGCTCACTTTGTGCTCGAGTTGAGGACTTTGCAAACTTACGTCGCACGTAATGCTTCTTGTACCTAGTTTGGTCTGCCAGAAGTCTTTTCTCCACTCTCCTCAAGTACCTCCTAGTTCTCTCACTAGCTCCTTCAAATGTTTCAGAACTATTCGGCATAAGACCTTTCTCTAGGACCCTAGATCACCACTTCACTCGTGCTACTCAATACCAGCAGTGTCCCACCGTGATCGCCATACACTGTTTGAGGGGAGGGGTTCCTATCCTTCCGGAGGTGTTACCGGAGGCCAAAGGCCAGTGGCGTGAGAAGCATGAGTTTTTCAATGCTCTAATGCAATGGATTGCGCAGAGCGCACCGTGCAGTAGTGTGCGAGTGTCATATGCTATACTGCAGTGAACGACGACGTACGAGTGCACTATGCTAAATGACAATCACCGGCAAACGCCACAACATAAATAGAATAAGAAAATCCTACACTGGTGAACAATCCCCATATCAGGAAGAGACAAGAGAGATGAGAAAGTGACCAAGTTGGCCAAAGTACATATCACTGGACTAGTGTCCCCGGGTCACAAGTCGCAAGTCACAAGAATACACAGGTCTATCCCCATAGTAGACAGAGGGTACACACAAGTCTCTCCACACTCTCTCCTTGGCGAGCTCATAGCTCTAGCCTCTATCTCTCCTCACTCTCCTCTCTTTCGCTCCAGTGTCGAATGCTGAATGAATTTCCCTCTCTCCCCCTTCTCCTTCATCCTCATCCCCCGCCTTGGAGGGTCCCTTCTTCGCTGAGAATCCCCCTCTTTCTTCCCATTGGTCATCCTCTTATCTCCTTAGCTGTTGAGGATAGCCGTTGCGCCGCTGGCTCTCTTGATGGCTATGGCGACTTCCTGACTCCCTGACTTGCCAGCCTGATGGTGTAAATTCTCCATGTGCAAGTGAGCTGGATCACCGCACCACTACACAACTGTATCACTGAACCACTGTGTAAATGTAAATACTCCTGACTGCTCCATGTGCTAAGCTCACTCTCCATGTGTGCAGCTCTTGATGAGATCACTTTGGACATGATACTCCTAGTTGACCTGTGGTTGACATGTGTCGTTACATGATTGCCTCGGATAGTACTCCTAGATGAACCCGTGTGATCGCGTGGCTAACTTGTGTTGACACATGGTCAACATGTGGTCAACAGATGTCGTCATGTGGTCAACTCTTGTCGATAGGTGGTCGTCGTGTGATAAGGTAACACCAAGCTATTATAGTAGAGAGTATGCCCGTGAAGTAGAGGAAATGGCACCTTAAGTGAGCATGGTTGAGGTAGTAGTAGTAGGGGAGACAGACAACCAACACATTATTAGGGAAGGTGTTGGGAGCAGTGACAAGGATCCAATGATGGCATCTCTAATGGCAACCCAACACTGTCATCACCACCCAAGGTATCATCCACCTCAAAGGATTGCACAAGGGGGTTAGATATCTCACCAAGAAAGTCATCATTTTCTTCTCCAGCGGATAACTCACCCCAAGTATGAAGTTTTTGTCAGACTATATAGGTGCATTTGTTATTTGAAAGTGACAATATTGATGTTCTTTTGATTGTTCCTACTCTCTTGAGTGAGTTGCACTTGTAAAATGTGAAAGACTTCTGTTAAGTATGAAATAACTCCCCAAATTGCGAGACTCAACGTGCTGATACTTCATGCCCAGCATAAATGAACTACGAGGATTTGATATGCTGCATATTCTCAAGATTTAGCCCTTTCACTTCGTTCTTGATACCATCCATATATATCATTGCCAGGATTTTACTTTTACTTTGATTTTCTATTGCGGGAATAAATATTGTACCATTGCTATTTGAATATACATAATTTCAACTCCTTGCAAGAAGTTGTTTCATCCTAGAGCTCCCTTTTTTAATATTTTCTAGCTTTGGTTATAAAACCTATAAGCTAAACAGAATAGTATAATTCTCTGCAGACGACGTGGAATATTGTGTTCATGATATAATACCAGATTTTCAGATACATGAAATTAACATTTACCCTTTCTTTGCATCACAATTGGTTTCTCACTAAAAGTTACTGTGTATTTATATATTATTTCTGTAGCTTACATCCTCTATGAATGATAATATGTGTTGCAGACCAAATGCATTGCAAGCTGGTTTAACTCATGGTTGGTTAGAAACGTTTCAGAAAAGTAATGAAACATTAGAAATGATTCAAAAGAATCTTGAGGACTATTTGGAGACAAAGCGTATGGCTTTCCCAAGATTTTATTTCCTCTCAAATGATGAACTACTGGAGATACTTGCCCAGACAAGAAATGTGCAGGCAGTGCAGCCACATATGTCTAAATGCTTTGGTAATGGTCCTAGATTTTTATGAATCTTCGCATCCTTTTACATATTGGTGTTGATAGAATGCAATAGCACGGATTTAACATATTATTGACATCCTTGCAGCTGTCCTGGACATGCTTTGGCAATGGTCCTAGTTTTTAATGAATCTTTGCATCCTTTTACATATTGGTGTTGATAGAATGGAAATAGCATGGAGTTAAAGTATTATGAATATCCTTGCAGCTGTCTTTGGGATATGCATGGTTTAATTCCTCCGTAAAGGGCCGAGTCTGGAATGTATCCTGTAATCATCGTGCTCTGTTTCCATGAAAGTATAGATCTATTCATATTGTTTTGGAAAAATATAAAGAGATGTATACGGACTCTGTGACTATGCTCAACAATATCGTTAAAGAAATGGATATCTGTGCTTTTTGAGTGGTCATTTGACACTCTCAAAATATACTCATGTAGATGGTATTCGAAGACTTGACTTTGGAGATGATCCCAGAAGCATAGACATTTTTGCTATGGTTTCCAGTGAAGGTGAAAAGGTTGCCTTAGGGAAGAACCTGAAGGCTCGTGGAAATGTTGAAAACTGGTTAACAGCTGTTGAGCAGAATATGATCAGTAGTCTTCGAAGGTTTGTCAATTCTACATCTCATGCATTAAATTAGTTCATACAACTTGTATTTCATAATACTAAGTAAATTTGATTCTATTCTCAAAATCTGGGTAAGCCCAATCTAACACGTGTTATGCATGATCAAACATTTGTTGCAATGATCTCCAATAAAGAATGTCAAAGGCAGCACACATGGACTATGCAAGACGTCCAAGGAAGGACTGGGTGCTAAAGCACCCTGCTCAGCTTGTTATAATGATCAGCCAAGTCTATTGGTGTCATAGTGTAGAGAGTGCACTATACAATGAAAACGAGGGGAATATAGAACTTAAGCTTTTGACTTACAAAGATCAGTGTGTAAGACAGCTGGAGGACTTGTCAGTACTTGTTAGAAGTGATTTGCATGCACTTGAAAGACGCATTCTGACCACTTTGATCACTATCGATGTACATGCAAGAGACATTGTTGAAGATCTGATAAGGTAACAATGGAATGACTGACTGCCATTCTTTTTGTTTCTGGAGAAAATCATGTAAATAGCACAGAGAAGAAATTATTCCAAACTTTGCATCTTTCAGAAAGTTTTAGCTTTTTTCAGTACACTCACTGTTTAGTGATTTCCAGACACAAGAGCAGAATCAAGGGTAGATGCATAACAATAATTATGGATTCTGTTACATGATGGACATCCAATCTTGTTTCATGGTTTCCTGTAACAGTGCACTAAATTCTCCCTGTATTTCCAGGGACAAGGTCCACAAAACCACAGAGTTTGGATGGCAGATGCAACTTCGTTATTACTGGGATGACAATGTTGATGATTGCATCGTTCGGCAAACAAATGCTCATTTTGTTTATGGATATGAGTATTTAGGGGCTCAGTCAAGACTTGTCATAACTCCATTAACAGATCGATGCTATATGACCTTGACTGGTGCATTGCATTTGAAGTTGGGTGGCGCTCCAGCAGGGCCTGCAGGAACAGGGAAGACTGAGACAACAAAGGACCTTGCAAAATCTCTTGGTGTACAATGTGTTGTTTTCAACTGTGGTGAAAACTTGGATTACAAGGTGATTTGTTTGATTTAAGGTGCTCATTGATATTGGAGAAAGATCTTAAATTCTCTCGATAAATGTACATACAATTTGTAAAAAAGGGAAGGAATGGTGTATATATTTTTTTGGGGGCTTAAGAGAATTCTTTATTTCCAATTCCAACTTCAATCTTGTGAAAAACTGTACTGCCATCGACAAAGAGCACACTTTGGTTCTTCCTAGTGGATGATGGCTTCTGGTACATATACATTTATTGTGCATCATGTTCTGGAGTTTAGAATTGAACTCTAGTAGTAGAATTTCACGATAGAGATGGTTACACTACATTGAAACTTACATTTTGATGTATTTTCAGTTCATGGGAAAGTTCTTTGCCGGCCTTGCTCAATGTGGTGCATGGGCTTGCTTTGATGAATTTAATCGGATTGACATCGAAGTGCTTTCAGTGGTGGCTCAGCAGCTTCTTACTGTTCAAAATGCTCTTAAATCTGGCATGGCACGCTTCAATTTTGAAGGAAGAGAGATCAAGCTTCTTCCCACTTGTGGTGTGTTTATAACAATGAATCCCGGATATGCCGGTCGCACAGAGCTCCCAGACAACTTGAAGGTTCTCTTTAGGCCCGTTTCAATGATGATTCCTGATTATGCACTTGTAGCTGAAGTGATGCTTTTTTCTGAGGGATTTGGGAATGCCAAGATATTATCACGAAAGATGGTCAAGCTCTATAAGCTTTCAAGTGAACAACTTAGCCAACAAGATCATTATGATTTTGGCATGCGGGCAGTAAAGTCCGTACTTGTAATGGCTGGGTCTTTGAAAAGATCCAATCCTGATCTGAGTGAAGAGGTTGTCCTTATAAGGGCTTTTAAGGACAGTAATATTCCTAAGTTTCTATCTCAAGATGTTGGTCTCTTTCTAGCCATCATCGCTGATCTTTTCCCAGGTGCGAGTATTCCAGCACAAGATTTTGGCCTGTTAAAATCTGCATTGGAGGAATGCATCTTTGAAGCTGGCCTGCAACCTGTACCAGAGTTTGTGATCAAAATAGTCCAGTTGTATGAAACTATGAATGTCCGATTTGGAGTCATGGAAGTCGGACCTACAGGTGGAGGTAAAACAACATGCTATCAAATATTGCAGGCAGCAATGACAAAGCTTCGCCTATCTGGAAATACAAACCCTGCATTTCAAGTAACTCGCTCCTATGTGCTAAACCCAAAATGCATAAAGATGGGTGAGCTTTATGGGGAGTACAACATTCTTACCAATGAATGGACAGATGGTCTTGGAAGCACCATCATACGACAATGTGTTGCTGACACAACTTTAGACAGGAAGTGGGTTATATTTGATGGTCCTGTAGATGCTATTTGGATTGAAAATATGAACACAGTGTTGGATGACAACTGTGTACTTTGTCTGCCAAACGGTGAGCGTATAAAGCTCAATCCAGTGACAATGAGAATGCTTTTTGAAGTTCAAGACCTTGCTGTTGCATCACCAGCTACTGTAAGCCGCTGTGGTATGGTATATGTGCCTCCCGAAGACCTGGGGTGGCGCCCATATGTTAAAACCTGGCTACAAAAATTGTCACCTCAGCTCTCAACAACAGGAAGTATCACTAAAGAAATAATAGATTACATATGGACTCTCTTTGACAGTTACATAGATGTTGGTCTGAAGTTTATCCGTCAGGATTGTAAAGAGAACATTCCCTCCGTGAACATCAACATCGTGACTACCCTCTGCTTCTACTTTCAAGCCCTATGCCAACCTTCCAGGGAAATTGCATTTCAGCAAGAAATAGACCTATTAACTCCTGCTTTGAACAAACTGTTTTGTTTCTCTTTTGTATGGTCAGTGGGAGGAAACATTGATCATCATGGCACAGAAAAATTTGATGTTTTTCTCCGCAAAGAGTTGGAGGTTATTGCAACTTTTCCAGCCAGTGATACTGTCTACGATTACTTCTTCAAACCCACAGACCAAACGTTTACACCTTGGGAAGAGTTAGTCCCTGGTTTTACATATTCTCCAGGGGCACCCTTTTTCACTTTGATGGTCCCCACGCAAGATAGTACAAGGATGAGTTTTTTGATGGAATTATGTTTAGATGTTCAACGCTCAATTCTATTCCAAGGAGTTTCTGGCGTTGGAAAAAGTGCCATTGTTCTCAACGTATTGAAAAGGCTGCAGGAGACAAAGAATGTAATGCCCATTGTTCTTAATTTCAGTGCCCAAACTACAAGTATTGCCACACAGGTAATCTGCAACAAAACACGTACCAGAAAACTTTAAGAGATATTTCTTTGAGTGCAATTTTGGAAATATATGGAACAATGGGTTCTCTCTCTCTCTCTCTCTCTCTCTCTCTCTCTCCCTCTCTCTCCATCCATCCGTCCATCCATACATACACATAAGTACATATGTATGTGTGTGTGTGTGTGTTTGTGTATACCTCCAAGAATATATATATATATCTATATATATATCTATATGTATATACGTATATATACATGCATACATGTATGTATATATATGTATACATGTACATATACATGTATACATATATATATAATATATATATGTATACATGTATATGTACATGTATACATATATATACATACATGTATGCATGTATATATACGTATATAGATATATATATATAAACATATATATAGATGTATATATAGATATATATATATATATATAAAATATAGGGAGAGAGAGAGAGAGAGAGAGAGAGAGAGAGAGAGAGAGAGAGAGAGAAATAAAGAAGTGTGTGTGTGACTTCCAAATGCTACTTTTGGGAAGTTTTTCTGGCTTTTTAGGATTCACCCACCTAGACAGGAGTTTGATTCATTTTTCACTTGGGTTCGCTTTACTGGCACTCTGGACTCTATGGAAGGACAGAAATCATAGAGTCTTTGGTGATTCTATTTTCTCTTTTTTCAAGCACTCCTTGCAGCAATCTTTCTGTGATTGTCTACAAACTCATTACATAGACTCTCATGTATACTTGTCTTATATAGAGATCTTCTCCTGATGGATTTTGGCACATCCCATTTTGGGATAGTTACTTTGTAATATAAGGCATCAAAATTGTCGCAAAAAAAAAAAAAAGGGGGTGTGATTTTTTTCGTTCTCCTTGCATCAATCTCTCCAAGATGCGCAATCAATTAGAGACTTTCCTTTGGCCTAGTTAGAAGTGTTTACTATTGTTTTTAGTTTTGAGTAGTAGCTATCTCGTTTTGAGACAGCTATGAATGTACATATATTTTTCCTAATGAATACGGCTTCTTACAACAACAAAAAAGCATGTGTGTACACACACATACACATGTTTGTGTGTATGTTGTATGTATGTATGTATGCGGAGCCATATATATATATATATATTTGTCCTACACGGAGATTTTCTCTTGATGTAATCCTTTGGCTTATAGCTATGTTGTAATATAAAGTCTTCAAAGTTTCCACTAAAATAAAATAAAATGTGTGTGTGTGTGTGTGGAAAAAAGAGTGTGTGTGTGCGGAGAGTGTGTGTGTGTGTGAGAGAGAGAGGTGAGGCGACGAGTCGAGGAGGAGAGACGACGGCGAGAGAGACAAAGTGTGTGAGAGAGACGAAGGCGACGAGTCGAGGAGAAGACACGAGTCGAGGGTCTCCGCTCATCCCTGCGCTCTTCCGTACACGCCTGCGTCACGCTTCCGTTCATCCCTGCGCTCTTCCGCTCGCTCCTGCGCTCTGCTCGTACAACTGTACGGACGCCGTACCTTTGTACGGACGCCGTACAGCCAGGCCTCTCTTTCTCTGCGTTGCTCCGTCGCGTCTGCTTGCCCTACGCCATCTTCCCCGTTGCACAGCCGTACCATTCGTCCTTTTCCGTACATACAGTCTTGCCTGCTGCGTCAGCCGCCCTTTCCACCTCTGAAATCCGTACAGCCTTTACTCTCCCTGCCTCCTCCTTCATTCCGTACAGCTCGCACTTCTAGCCTGTTCTTCGTCCGTACAGCCCTTCTTTGTCTCCGCCCTTCCTTCAATCCTGCCCTGTTTCTCTTCATGGAAGATCAGTTCAAAAGCTACTCTCGCAAGGAGTCGACCCGGGACTCCAAAAGACAACAGGTTGATTTTTCTACTACAGATTCTGTCGACGCTCACTATGTTTTTGACATGCTTAAAGATGAATTTCAGTACAGCCGGAAGGAGTGGGCCAAACCTTGAAGCTTCCATCATTGGTTGCTCCTCTTCGAAAATTCTCTCAGCAAGCAGTTATCATCTTCTTCCCAGGAAAGTTACCTTCAGCAAATGATGTGGCTCAGTGGGTTCAGGCATTGTTGGGAGGCTGCTTTGTTGAAGGGGTATATTTTGCTTCTAGGGGTTTTTATGAGGTGCACTTTTCGGATGCCTCATATCGCCAGCAGATTTTGGAGATGTCGCCCCTATTCTATGGCAGACAAATGGTGCATGTCATGCCATGGTCGCCAAACAAAGATTACCACAGCCTCATTCGACATCACTGCCTCGTATGGGTTGAGGTAGTGGATTTTCCAGACTATATGAGGGCTGAGTTACCAAGTTTGGCAGCCACTTTGGGGCAAGTTGTATGCCCACCCCGCCCTTCGGGTAATCGCAATCGCTTTTGTATTCTTTGGGATACAAATCACCCAACCCCTCCTTCCATTGCGGTAGAAGTGGAGGATGTTCCCCTTGGTGAAAAATATTTTGACTTGAAATGGGGAGTTTTTGCAGGCGCTTGTTTCACATGCCATAAGTTTGGCCACTTAGCATCACAGTGTCCTGCAGTTCTGCATCAGCTCCCACCCACAGCTATTGCTCCAGAAAATACTCCCCCTCCAACTTATGCCCCGGGGTCTAAGGCAATGCCTACCAAACTGGGTGATGTGGCTCTCAAATCTGTCCCTTCCAAAGAAAATGTGCTTCAGGTTTCAGCTAAGCAAAAGGATAAGGGTAAGGGCAAAATTTCAGAATCTCATGTCTCCCCCCAGGGTGCCTGGCAGCAACCCAAAAAGGTATTTGCTCTCAAACCACGTCCACTACAATCTCGCCATTGGGATGCTTCAATTTCTACCCCTGGTCAGACCTCTTCCCCTGCTGACAGCCTTGCTTCTCAACTGTGGGTTGATGTGCTAAAAAGAGGCATCCCTGTATGTGATAATGATGAGGATCATAGAGCTGATGATCCAGGAGCCCAGGTGGATGTTGATGTCATGGCTGAGGCTTGACAGTTTATACTCTATTCTGCCTTTTGGTTTGACTGTACATATCTTTTATGTCTACTTCAATTACTTGCATTACATACAATGTTCAGGGTCTTTGCAATGTCAATAAGTGGAGACTTTTCTGGCATTATGTACATAGAATGCATCCCGATGTGATCTCTTTACAAGAACACAACCAACACTTCTTGGCTGGCCAGCAAGGCCACTCCAGCAAGGCCACTATGCTGGTTATGATATCTTTTATGCTGGTACAATGCACTTTTCGGGGGTTTGCATGCTGGTAAAACATGATATACAGCCCACGGTGGCCTACAACGATCCTCAGGGTCGATGGATGGTGATCAGGTGCACCTGGCAGGCTACTCTCTATCAAATAGCATCTGTTTATGCCTCACAAACTTCTGCGACTAGAGCTCAAATGTGGGCCTCCCTCAAACAATATCCATGGCTTTCCAATGCTTTTTTGTGTGGAGACTTTAACAATTCGCCTACCTCCCAAGATAATACTACTCATCGCTCTCACATGATCCCCACTGAGTCTCGACATTGGGAAGATATGCTCTCATCTCTGCATGCAAAAGATCTATGGCTCTCAACAAGGGACACAGATATGGGTTATACATATCATCACAATGCCTTTACTCATTACTGGGCTCGACTTGACAGATGGTATTTGCTGCATGCTCAGCAGTATGCTGATTTTACATGTACATTGCGGATTGATCACTCCCTCCTGCTATCTGATCATTTTCCAGTATGCTTGACATTATCAATAGCACGCCTGACAGATGATATGCCGTTTTTTGGGCATCGCTTGCTCCATGTTAATAGTGCCTACTTGCTTCATCAACAATTTCAGAACATGGTGAGAGTGGCTGTCCGTCCCCTCCTCTTACATGCTCAGGAGGATATGGATTTTGCTTGGATCAGTCTTGCTCATCGCTTACAGGCTGTTATTCAAGACTATGGACGGAGTTACATGGAAAACCTTAGGCTTAAGATAAAATGGGCTCAATCTCACAAGCAGCAAATGGATGCAATCAGTTCTCATAGGCAGCTTACTTCTTCTGAACAGAATTCTTGTGCTTATGCGGTTCATATCATCCACCAAAATGATCTTCGCAAATTAAAGAAGTGGCAAATCCGAGCTCGTATGAAACCCCTTTTGGATAAGGGCTGCTCCTCCAAAGCCTTTTTTAAAAGTCTCCATGCGGATAGGCGAAAGGAGGATATTTGCAGGATCAAGAAAGATGATGGCACCTGGACCACTTCCAAATCAGACTTGGAATTGCAATGTTCTAGTCATTTCCAGCATCTCCTTTCTTCTCAGCCTGATCATTTGACGCAAGTAAATGCAGCCAGGTCTCAATTCCTTATGCATGTTCAGCCCATATTATCTCGGGAACAGGCCCATGCATTGGAGCAGCCTTTTATGCTTAGTGAACTGGAAGATGCTTTGAGTCATCTACGCAAAAGCAGCTCCCCTGGTTGGGATGGACTGACTGTTGAATTCTTCCGTGCATTTTGGGGTGATCTCAAGAACACTCTCCTTCTAATGATCAATCATGCTTGGGCAGAACAATCTCTTCCTCCTTCCTGGAAACATGGCCTAGTAAAATTGATTCCCAAAAAAAGGTTGTGTGAGACGATGGCTGATTGGCGGCCTATATCTCTCATGCCTGTCATTTACAAACTCATTGCTAAAATGATTGTCCTCAGGGTTCGCTTCCTCTTGCAAGCAGGACTTCATCCTAGGCAGTATGGGTTTGTCCCCAGAAGGCAGATCACTGACAATATCTCCAATGCCTTGCTTGCGATTGAGTATGCCAAATATTCTAAACAAGATGTTCTCATTCTGCAAGTAGACATTGCGAAAGCTTTTGATACTGTCCATTGGGATTTCATCTCTCAAACTATGCAAAAATTGGGATTTGGCCCTCGGCTCATCCACATCATTTACTGGCTTTATTCTCACGCCACGGCACAGTGCTTGCTTGGTGGTGGGTTGTCAAGAACCTGGACTATGACTCGCTCAGTGAGACAGGGTTGCCCTCTTAGTTCCTTACTGTATGCCATTGCTACCCATCCGTTACTCTTGCATATGGACTATCTGGCAGATACAGGACAGCTTCATGGCTTGCAAATTCCAGGGGCACAGTCATTTCTTGCACAGGCCTATGCTGATGATTCATACTTCATGCCAAGGAATTCTCAAAGTGATCTTTCTCGTTTGATGCATACACTGAATGATTTTGGCATAGCTGCTGGACTGCATATCAATTTTCAGAAATCAAAACTTCTAGCTTTGAAAGAAGCTGATTGGCATGCACTTTTTTGGCCAGGCCACATTATCTCTTCCCTTACTATTGTCAGACATCTAGGATACCCCATTGGCTGGAATATTACTCCGCAACAACAGCTCAAATGGGTGCTTCAAAAGATCAACAAGAAGCTGGAATACTGGCATTTGTCCACTTGGCCTCTACATGTTCGACTCCGGATAGTACAGTCCATCATTATGGCATATGTGCAATTTTATTTGCCTCTTCTTCCTTGGTCTTTCAAGCATTTGGCTTCCTATATGTCCCAAGCTATGGAGATATTTTGGAAAAGCAAATCTCATAAAAAAGCTTTGCGACTACTACCTATGCAGTCTATTTGTTCACCCAAGACTCATGGGGGGCTGAATATTCTCAATCTCCAGGTTCATATGTTGGCAAGAAAGAGCACTATGATTGCTGATTTTTTTCAGCAAAAACAACCATGGGCTATTATGTTAGCAGCTATGTGTGGAAACATGGCTTCCCATGCATATGGGCATTGGATTACAGATCACTGGGAAGCAGTTTTGTCTTCCTTTCAGGGGAAAATTCCTGGTTGCCCTGTTTCTACTGCTTTTATTCATGATTGGAAGAGAATTCTTTCATATGCAAAATGGACAGGTGCTTCCTGTCATCATGGTAATTCTTTTCGATTGGAAAGCATCCATTGGAGCAAGGTGTTTGCATCGCCTCTCGCTTTACAGGCACCTATCAAAGCATACAATCTCATGAAATTGGGCATAAGATTTGTTGGTGATGTTGTGGATCAACAAGGTTATATACTTTCATTTCCACAAGCTTGCAGGACATTCTCCTTGGGTCTGCATCATAGATCCATTTGGAGAACACTTTCAACTATGTTGCAGCCATTTGTTCCGGTTCCTCCACTGTTTGCACAGGACAGATTAATGGACTGGAATTTGACTTCCATACCTCCTGCTACCCATACGCTCTCAATACACAATCTGACCTCCTCGAAGGTTTACAGATTTCTTCTTCCACAGCCATGGATTGACAAGCATGCCAACACTCTTTGGAATTTGGATAGGCCTTTATCTTGGTGGCAATCCCGACTCATGAAAATCTGGAAAGCCAAATTGCCATTGAAACAGAGGCTTTTCTTTTGGAGATGTATAGTGGGAGCCTTTTCCATTGGGGTGAAATTGGCAGCACGCCGCATTGCTTCTCCTTTCTGCCCCCGTTGCTTTCATCCCCGCGAGACAGTTCCTCACCTATTATGGTTTTGCCCGCACTCTCGCACATTGATCACTCATGTCTCTCATTTACTGCGGCTTCGGTTCCCTTCTATCAGATTTGGGAAACTTTTCTGGATGTTTGGATGCCTCTCATCTCAGATGTCTCCATTACTCCTTTTCTTTCACTGGACTCGCTTTTGGGTATAATGGACCATTTGGACACAGAGACTGCATTCTAGGATGGGTCAACAGTTTCCTCAGGCATATATTTTCTTCAGAATGTCCCTCAAGCAATCCTTACATGACAGTCTTGCTGCAAGGGATTTGGATGCTACTAGCCTTGAAGTGTTCTCTACTTGTTTTTGAGTTCTTCTATTGGGCTCTCTTTCGGAGTTCATTGCTAGTGTGTGGGAGACTTTCCATATTGTAAATTTATGAGGATATAAATACAATGGATTTTACCCAAAGAAAAAAAAGTGTGTGTGTGTGTGTGTTTGGATGCCTCTCATCTCAGATGTCTCCATTCCTCCTCTTCTTTTACTGGACTCGCTTTTGGGTACTATGGACCATTTGGACGCAGAGACTGCATTCTAGGATGGGTCAACAGTTTCCTCAGGCATATATTTTCTTCAGAATGTCCCTCAAGCAATCCTTATATGACAGTTTTGCTGCAAGGGACTTGGATGCCACTAGCCTTGAAGTGTTCTCTACCTGTTTTTGAGTTTTTCCATTGGGCTCTTTTTTTGAGTCTCATGTCAGTGAGTGGGAGACTTCCCATCTTGTAAATTTATGATAATATAAATACACTGGATTTTACCCAAAAAAAAGTGTGTGTGTGTGTGTGTGTGAATGCAGTCATTGACATCTATACAGGCTTATAGATTAATATTACCTCCTCCTTGGATTGCCCATCATGCTAATTCTTTATGGCATCTGAACAAATCATTAGCCTGGTGGAAAGGAAGATTGCAAATGATATGGAAGTTGAAAATGCCATTGAAGCAAAGACTATTCTTATGGAGATGTATTGTTGGTATTCTCCCAGTGGGAGTGAAATTGGCTAAACGACGAATAGCTTCACCTCTCTGTCCAAGATGTCACCTTGCATCGGAGAGTATTCCGCATTTATTGTGGTTTTGTTCATATTCCAGAGACCTTCTAGATAGAATCTCCTATTTTTTATCTCTCAGATTTCCAGCACACAGGTTCTACAGGTTTTTCTGGATGTATGGCAAACTATCAGCTTCTTTGTCACAGTATTCTCTCTTCTTCCACTGGATCAGATACTGGGCCTTATGGACCCTCTGGCTGCAGCGCATCCAAGCATATCTGAATTCTCCTCTTCAGCATCCTTATGAGTTTTTCAGAGCCTCATTAAGGCAGTCTTTATATGATGCCTTACATGAGGAAGATTTGGATGTTTCTTGTATTCAACTTTTCTTTTACTGTTTCTGATGGATAGGGTTGTAGTTCTATTTTGAGCACGGCCTGGATGTAAATGAATGTTTTATAATATAAGTATCTTGGTTTTACCAAAAAAAAAAAAAAAAAAAAAAAAGTGTGTGTGTGAATGCTGCGAGGGACTTGGATGCTACTAGCCTTGAAGTGTTTTCTCACTGTTTTTGAGTTCTCTCATTAGGCTCCCCTTTGGAGTCTAATGTCATGTACATTGATTGTTTTACACTCAATGTCCAGCGGATGTGTGACAGTAGGAAATGGAAAACAGTGTGGCTGTACATCAATAGATTTCAGCCTGACATAGTGGCACTGCAAGAACATAACCAACATGTCTATGCAGGAAAGACAGGACACTACTGTGGCTATGACATTTTCTATGCTGAAGAGCACTCTTTCTCAGGGGTGGTCATTTTGATCAAACATGAGCTCCAACTGGTTATTGCTTTAAATGACCACAAAGGCAGATGGCTTGTTCTTCAATGCGTTATTCAAGGAGAGGTGTTTGAATTTGCCTCTGTTTATGCACCTTAATCCTCTAGAGAAAGAACTGAAATCTGGGATGCCATGCAACAATATCCATGGAGATATCATGCCTTTATATGTGGGGATTTTAATAATGCTCCTCAACAGGAAGACAATACCTCCAGACATACTCATATGTTAACCTTTGAAAGGCATGCATGGTCACAATTATTGATGCATCTGGATTTGGTGGACCTTTGGAAGGAATTACAGCCTTTGTTACCTGGATACACATTCCAACATAATAGTCTTTCTTCTTATCAGGCACGTCTGGATCGATGGTATAGTGTAGCTCCGCAACAAAATGGGGATTTTACATGCAAAATGTGGATTGACTATGCCTTTGTGCATTCAGATCATGCACCTCTATGGTTGCGGTTATCCTTTCATGATATGCCAGATGATAGATTGCCACAAAGGCGCCATTTGATCGTGAATAATAGCTACTTGCAACATGCTGTGTTCAAGGCCATGGTTACTGAAGCATCTCACTCTTTGTCTTCTTGTAGCCATGTTCATATTGATGATGCCTGGGATTCTTTTGTTTCCAAAATGCAAGTTGTGATAAGAAGTTACGGCAAGTCTTACATGAAGACTCTGAGGGAAACTATTGCTCAGGCCAAACTTACTTGTCAGGACCTCACTGAACTCAGCCATCTTCGTTCGTTGTCCCTGCATGAGCAAACAACATTATGCCAGGCCAGACATTGTCTTCAACTCAATGATCATAGAAAACTGGTCAAATGGGAGACTAGAGCCAGACAAAGAGCCTTTACAGATAAAGGCTGCTCTTCCAAAGAAATTTTCAAAAGCTTGCATCAGAGAAGATTAAAAACAGAAATTTGCAGGGTGCTCATGCCTGATGGATCATGGACCACCTCGAGGTCACAGCTTGCTTCTGTTTGTGTGCAACAATTTTCTCAGTAATTTGGTTCTGCAGTTCCTCCCTCACAGCAAGCTTTGGTTGCACGAAATTTGCTGTTACAACATGTTTCTCCTATTATTTCTACTACTCAAGCTTTGGAATTGGAGGAACCTTTTACTGAGAGGGAATTGTCAGATGCAATCAAATCCTACAGGAGATGGAAATCTCTAGGATGGGACGGTCTTACGGTTGAGTTTTTTCTAGAATATTGGCCTCTTTTGAAGCATACATTGCTGCATATGGTGAATTCTGCATGGCAAAATCAGAAAATGCCAGACGCATGGAAGAGAGGTATTGTTAAACTCCTTCCAAAAAAACAAATCTGTGAATCTTTGGCAGACTGGAGACCTATCACCCTTATGCCAGTCATTTACAAAGTCACTACAAAAATGATTGTTGATCGGCTAAAGGGGTTTCTACATGATGGGTTGCATTCTGCCCAATATGGCTTTGTCTCGCGTAGGCATATCACAGATAACATTGCTAATGCCAAACGCATGGAAGAGAGGTATTGTTAAACTCCTTCCAAAAAAACAAATCTGTGAATCTTTAGCAGACTGGAGACCTATCACCCTTATGCCAGTCATTTACAAAGTCACTACAAAAATGATTGTTGATCGGCTAAAGGGATTTCTACATGATGGGTTGCATTTTGCCCAATATGGCTTTGTCTCGCGTAGGCATATCACAGATAACATTGCTAATGCCTATGTTGGAATTGAATATGGCAAATACACGCAGCAAGATGTTTTATTATTGCAAGTTGATATTGCCAAAGCCTTTGACACGGTTAAATGGGATTTTATTCCATCGACTATGCACGCATTGGGATTTGGCACAAAAATGCAGCAAGTTATCACTTGGCTATATCAAGATAGTAAAGCTGCCTGCATACTTTCAGGGGATATTTCTACATCCTGGACTCTTGGTTGTTCTGTTAGGCAAGGATGTCCCCTAAGTGCTTTACTTTTTGCAATAGCCACTCATCCGATGCTTCAATATCTGGACCACCTTTTGGACACTGACCGGTTACATGGTTTGGAGATTACTGGCAGTCGCAGCATGATCGCTCAAGCATATGCTGATGATTCATTCTTTACTCCAAAAAATACTCAGAGTGATCTGTCCATGATTATGCAGGCTCTTTCTACATATGGATTGGCTGCTGGTCTTTGGGTTAATTTTCAGAAATCCAAATTGTTGCCGTTGCATGAACAGGAATGGCACAGTCTTCTGTGGCCTGGGGAAATTGTCCCCGCCTCTCAATTTATTCGACATCTCGGCTATCCTCTAGGTTGGGAACTCACCCGTTCCCAACAAACTGATTCGGTGTTGACAAAGTTGAGGGCAAAACTTGAATATTGGAAGCTTGCAACTTGGCCACTACATGTTCGTTTGCGAATCACACAATCCATTTTGATAGCATACATATATTTTTATCTGCCTCTCATTATGTTCACTAAGGCAGAGCTGAACTCCTTTATGTCAGCTATCATGGAAATTTTCTGGTGTGCTAAAAATGGCAAGAAAAGTCTCAGATTACTCTCCATGCATCGTCTCTGTTCTCCAAAGATGCACGGGGGTCTGAACATTCTCAATATTCACATGCATTTACTTGCTCACAGAGGAAAAATGATGTTGCAGTTTATGCAAGGAGATCAGCCATGGGCTTTAATGATCCGCTCTCTCTTATTACATATTCATACTTCTGCATTTGGGCATTGGCAGCCCACTCCGTGGGATTTCATATTTGGCTCTATCCAAGGCAAGATCAGAGGCTACCCTTTTGTTTCTTGCCTGCTTCTTGATAGGAAACATATCTTATCCCACTTGGAATGGCATGGCTGAGACTCTTTGTCGGGAAACTCCTTGAGGGCTGAGAATATTTATTGGTCTAAAGTATTCCACCCTTCTTTGGCCATTCAAGAACCAAGACGTTCTTACTTTCTCTCCTTCAAAGGCATCACTTTTGTGGCAGATGTACTTCAGGATGATGGCACACTTTTATCCTTTTCCATGGCTGCCAGCAAATATGGTTTGGGAACTCATTATCGTCCTCTCTGGCATCAGATTTCAGCAATGCTTCAACCGTTTTTGCCAGTACCTCGCATGGAACTTCAGAACAGGCTTGAGGATTGGTTTTTACGCTCTTCTTACTCTTCAGCCCGTCCCTTGAAGTTCTCACATATTACAGTGCCATCACTGTATAAAGTGCTATTACTTCCGCCTTGGATTTCTGACAGAGCAAATACTGTTTGGCATATGGATCGCCCACTAAAGTGGTGGAGCAAAAGGCTGCGTCTCCTTTGGCATTACAACGTCCCTCTTCGACGATAGCTTTTTCTTTGGCGAGTCCTGCTTGGCATTTTTCCATCTGGCCAGCTACTTGCACACAGACATATTGCTCCGGCTGTTTGTCACAGATGCTTACACCCCACTGAATCTGTGCTACACATTTTTTGGTTCTGTCCACATACTTGCACCTTCATCGCTCTCATCCGACAGAGGCTTCGAGCGAGATTTCCTACTGCTACTTTTGGCAGGCTTTTCTGGTTATTTGGTTTTCATCCATTGAGAGAGGGTTTTGATTTGTTTTTTATATGGGTACGCTACTAGGCACTATGGACTTTATGGATGGATAGAAATCATAGAGTCTTTGGTGATCCCCTTTTTTCATCCTTTATCTTTTTCAAACGATCTCTGCAGCAATCATTCTATGATTGTGTTCAGGCTCGTTTGATTGATCAGGATGTGTATACAGCTTATACTGAGATCTTTAGTTGAGTAATAGTTACTTCAGTTTAGAAGTAACTATGAATGTAATTATTTCACAGCAATAAAAGATTTCTTCACAAAAAAAAAAAGTGTGTGTGTGTGAAAAAAACAACATTTTGGAGCATTAAATACTTGCCGTACAGCCCGCCATCCTTTCGTACAGTTTTCGTACAGGTGTACGGACCTGTACGGCCTGTCCCGCTCTGCTCAGGCTGCTGCTGCCACTTGATTTCTTGCTCCTAGGTCGCTTTTCTGCAGGGATTTGCTCACGGACTGCATCTTTACGCTGGTTCTGAGGGCTCTCTATTCCCCTTTCTCTTCTCTTGGGTTTCTGGGACCTGTGTACTTTTTCCATCGCCAGAATCTCTCTTCTTTTTCTGAAATCTAGTTCATCTAGGAACTTTTACTGTTTTTTTCTCTTCTTCTTCTACAAAACTCGTCATTTCTTTTCTCTAAATTCCTACATCTCTCTTTCTCCTTCTTCTCTTTGCAAATACAATACTTTCTTCTTCTCTGTGGGCTGCTTTTTTGGGACTGTTTTTACTCTACTATCACTTTACAGGTACCTTCTTTTTGGGTTCCATCCTCTTCCGAAGACATGGCTGAATACTCTTATGAAAAAACTTTTCAAAAGGATCGATCAATTCAATGCAAGAAGCAAAAGGAGGCTGAGGGTCAGCATGACCCAGTGCATGATTTTGTTGAAGCACAACTGGTTTATGATGTCATGCATGAAGGATTTGTAGACACAAGGAAAGAGTGGAAAGACTCTATTCCATCGGTTGGTCTGATGGTTGAAGTGGATGAAATTGTGGATCTAGTTAGAGTCAGACCAACCACACCATGTGGAAAGACTCTATGCAGGGGGGGGTGGCCGGTCCTTCACATGTGGCCAGTGCACTTGCCAATATCAGCGACTTCTATCACTCCATTGCTAGTGCTCGGCGAGGTGAGGTACTCAGGCGAGAGATCGGTATCCGCCGGCAGTTGGCAGCCCTACAGAGGGAGGAGCAGAAACGACCATCAGTTGCTTGGATACAGGAGCGCCTTGCTGCGGCAAGGGCTCACTTGCAGACCTTGCTTGATCAGAGAGCAGAGCATGCCTTCCATGCACGGGAGTCCTTTTGGATACAGATGGGAGGGAGAGCCAATAAACACTTTTTCTCTACACTTGGTCCCAGACATAGTAGAGAGAGTGTCAGGAAGCTTATTGACTCTGACGGCATTTTGCAGTCCCATCCAGGAACCGTCATGCATTTAGCGACAGCTTTCTATACCTCCCTACTTTTCGCAGATCCGAACTCACAGGCTAGAGAGGTGGCTAGAGATGAAGTTTGGTAGAGTTTACCTGTGTTGGTCACCCCAGAGATGTTATGCTCACTTGATGCACGCTTTACCAACACAGAATTCAAGACTGCTCTCTCTGCCCTTCATAAGAGCAAATGCCCTGGTTCCGATGGCCTTACTCCTTTTTTTATAGCCTTTTGGGATATGATAGGTGATCATATTACTTCAGCCCTGTAGGGCATTTGGGACTCGGGTGAGATGCCTGACTCATTGACCGAGGGACTCATTCACCTTATCTCGAAAGGTGGCAACAGGAATTTTGTATCCCATTGGAGACCCATCACTCTTTTGGGCACTCTTTACAACCTCCTTGCCAAGGCGATCAGCATCCGATTACAGCCCCTTCTTCCAGACCTCATCCATGATACTCAGATAGGCTTTGTGCATGGCAGGAGCATTTTTTATAATATCTTTTTCTTTTGGAAAGCCACAGAGTGGGCTATGCAGAGAGTGGGCAGAGGCTAGCAGTTTTACTCTTGGACTTCGAGAAAGCCTATGACAGAGTAGATTGGGGTTTTCTTGAGGGCACTCTTCTACGGTTTGGATTTTCAGATGCTTGGATCAGAGGGGTGGCCTCCCTTTACAAATCAGCCCACAACCACGTTTTGATTGGAGGGGTAAGGGGTGATAGGTTTCAGATTTCCAGATCAGTTCGTCAGGGATGCCCTTTAGCCCCCTTCCTCTTTCTTTTTGTGGCAGAAGCTATGAGTATCTTCCTTAGATCTCAGGCTGAGCTTTTTGGGCTGAGATTGCCCTTGAGACAGGAGCAGGAGCTTTTTGACTGTGAGTTGGCTGATGACACTGCTATTTTTTTTTAGGCCTCCTTGCAGTCACTTGATTTTTTTCTTTTCTTTTTTTTTTTTCCTCCCCCAAAAAAGAGACTTCTATTAAGTCAGAAAGAAACCCGCTAGAGCAAGCTCTGTGCGGAAATACACCATGCTAAGCATATAATAAAAACACCTCAGAGGAATGAGGTAGAAAGAAACCAAGGTTGAGGCTGTAAATGCCATCTCAACCCTGTAGAAGTCTCAGCAAAGAAAGGAGAGTCTCTCCAATCTCTGAGAAAAGTAACTCTCTTGGAGGAGGCTGCTCGAGATGATCCTTGCATGGTCTCCCAAATGGCCATCAGAGTGTGTATCGTATCTGTCCAGGCTGGCCAAGATCTGAGAAGGGTGAACCTGAGAACCCTCCAAAGCCTCAGTGCACCTGGCTCTCCAAATGTGCCATGCTACAATGCTAGCTAGGATCTCCCATGGAGAGTCGGAGCAGACTTGAAAAGAGTGGCCGGAACATCCTCTAGAGAGCACGACTCCACAAGGTGTCGTCGGATGTGAAGAGCCCAAGAGGAGTCAAGTCTCTCAAAAAATACCTGGGGCCCTGAAAGAGTAAGCCAAGCCACTGATCCCCAAGTCATATAGAAAGGTAGGCGAACAAAAGTGCTGAAAAGTCTGGCAATCCCCTTCCATATGATTCTCGCCTGTCTGCAATCCCATAGGTAGTGCTATATTGTCTCCAAAGCAGAAAGGCAGCGAGGGCAAGAAGGGTCAGCTCCGAACTTGGATCTCCAATGGTTCACTGCTATCCCACCATGAATAAAAAGCCAAAAGAAGAGAGTGATTTTTCTATTCCGGTGGGATTTCCAGAGCCTTCGCCAAAAAATTCTCTGCAAGTCAGCAGAAATCTCAAAGTTCTCCCAATGAGGAGCTCTGTTAGGCTTCCAACCCCTAGAGCTGAGCTGGAATTTCCTGGCATTACTGACCGTGTAACGAAAGAAGGGGATGCCCTTCTCTCGGTGCCCTTCATCTATCCATTTCCATTCCCCAGGGTCCCGCTGCAAAAACTTAATTGGGACACCTCCATAGAGCCATAGCCTCCATGAGCCAAGGGCGAGGATAAGCGGGTCAGGATCCAAGTACCACTGTGAAAGACAGCCATGATCCATGAAGCCCACTATCCTGATTGGCTGAAACGGTACCTCCAACAAGATATCGTCTGTGGATCTCGACAGCCTGCCCCCCGAAGAAACATCAAATACTAAGGCATCCTCATGTGGGTCAAGAAAAGCAATCACCTATAAAGGAACTCCCAATCTGGAAAATGCCCCCATCCAGGTGGAGCAAGTAATAGGCATGTCATTTGTATCCACCCAATCCAAGGGCAAGGCTGCATCAATCTGTTGGACTCTCCCTGCACTCCCTCTGAGATGAAGAACCATTTGGGACTGTTGGTCTGCAGGAAGCTTCCTGAAGGCTTTCCATGCTCCCATTGTAGATGCAAGGCCCCTCTCCCATCTTGGCCATTGCATGTAAGTAGAAGCTCCAAGTGGTCTGCCAAGCTCATCCAAAATCCTGTCATTCCACATGATAGGCTGCCTTTCAATCTCTTCACAGGTGGATGGGGGAATCCTGCGAAGAGTACTCTTGAAGCTGGCCCATGCTTTCAGGATAGCAACCATAAGAGGGGAAGAGGGAGACCTGAGGTGGGCTGTGGTGAAAACCCATCTAGTACTGTGTGTCCAATCCTCTCCTGAAGTGGGCATGCGAGACTGTATGCATCTGATAAAAAATCCTTCCAAGGCTCTTGTCTTGGCATAAGCCCTCTCACAACAAACTTGCAGAGTAAAGCTCTGCACTGTAGATCTAGGTCGATGATATTCAAACCCCCTTCTCTTGTAGGAAGAATCAAGGTCTCCCACAAATCCAAGGCTGTCCGGAAGGAAGTGAGTGTCCTGGGGGAGGCATCCAAAAAAACAGCCGTGTCATCTGCCAACTCACTATCCAGGAGCTCTTCTTCCTGGTGGATAGGAAGCCTCAGCCCATAAATATCAGCTTGAGATCTAATGTAGATACTCATAGCTTCCGCTACAAACAGAGAAAGAAACGGGGCAAGAGGACATCCCTGGCGGACGGATCTGGAAATCTGAAACCTGTCCCCTCTTACCCCCCCAATGAGCAACTGGCTATGGGCTGATCTGTAGAGAGAGGATACTCCTCTAATCCATGCATCTGAAAAACCAAAGCGAGATAGAGTACCCTCTCAAAAATCCCAGTCTACTCTGTCGTAAGCTTTCTCAAAGTCCAAGAGTAGAATGGCCAATGTTTGGCAGCTCTGCATGGCCCATTTTGAGGCCTCCCAAAATGAGAAAATATTATCAAAAATACTTCTGCCATGCACAAACCCTGTCTGCGTGTCATGAATCAAATATGGAAGAAAAACCTGTAGCCGCAGACTGATGGATTTCGCCAGAATCTTGTAAAAAGTACCCAAAAGAGTGATGGGTCTCCATTGAGACACAAGATTCCTATTACCCCCCTTTGGGATGAGATGAATGAGACCATCTGTAAGTGAGTCCGGCATCTCACCAGAGTTCCACATGCCCTGTAGGGCTGATGTAATGTGATCACTAATCTGCTCCCAAAAAGTAATAAAAAAGGAGGAGGTGAGTCCATCTGAACCTGGGCACTTGCCCTTGTGAAGGGCAAGTAATGCAGTCTTGAATTCTGCATTGGTGAAAGGTGCATCCAGAGAAACATACATCTCATCCTTCACCAATACAGGGATACACTGCCAAATAACCTCTCTGGCATCATCAATGGCTTGTGTGCTTGGATGTGCAATAAGAAGGGATGTAAAAAAATCTGAAGCTACACGCATGACAGCATCAGGATCTGACTGTAACACCCCGTCTGAATCAACAAGCTACGAAACACTATCTCTACTATGTCTGGGCCCATGAGTAGAGAAAAAGTGTTTGTTGACCCTGCCACCCATCTGAATCCAAAAGGATTCCTGTGCATGAAAGGCATACTCTGCTCTCTGATCCAACAATGTCTGCAAATGAGCCCTTGCTGCAGCAAGGCGCTCCTGAATCCAAGCATTTGTTGGCCTCTTCTACTCTTCCCTCTAAAGGGACGCTAACTGCTAGCGTATACCAATCTCACATCTGAGAATCTCACGTCTCCTAGAATCAGCGACTGAATGATAATAGTCACTAATTCCAGAAGGCTCTCCTCTGCATAAAAAGCATCCGGAATCCTGACACTGGCAGAGCGTCCTCTCCGATGAGGCTCAACTGGAAAATGATATGAGGTGGAAACCCCAGTAGAAATGCATACAGATCCTCCTCTGTCAAGTGCCCAATTGTCTACATAAAATCTGTCAATCCGTGCATCATTGGGCATGTGTATTCTCCTGTTCGACCAAGAGTACAGGAGTGACTGTGGCATAATATGAAAGGCATCATCCAACCAAGTGTCTTTGCCACTGAACTGAAAGAGAAAGGCATCCTAGGCTGCCCTTTCCAAAGAATGAATTCCACCCTGTCTGCCTCCCTTTTTGTCTGAAGGCAACTCAACCATGTTGAAGTTGCTACCAATGATCCAAGAATCTGCAATGGGGGCCCAAGAGAGTAACTCCTTCCAAAAGGAGATCCGCTCCCCTCTGTTGTTGGGAGCATAAAGATTGAGAAGACCAATCTTACGCCCTCCAATCAAAATAATGATCCATTGAGCTCTAGAAGGGGAGATAATACCATGACCAACAACCAAGGGGAGAATAGAAAGAGAGACCGAAATGCAAGTACCTCCGCTTGTGCCCATAGCAGGCGACCAGAAGGTATGTCCTGAAAGCAGTTTGCCAGACTTAGAGCAATCACTGGCATCCAGCTTGTGTTCTTGGATAAAAAGGATATCAATAGCACCTCCTGGATGAAGCTAGTTCCGGATCAGCTGCCTACCGCGACGGTGTGGAACTCCGCTGTTGTACTCAAAGTTTATGGCGACCCACCAAGAGTCACACTTGGGTCACGTCATGGTCACCTCAGCAACATGCCAAGTTGTTAGACCTTGGTCATACCTAGTCGCAGCGTGTTCACATGCGTTCACGTCTTGGACTTGACATGGACATGACTTGACATGGACATGACTTGACATGGACATGACGGAAGCAATACATGACTGAAGAGTGCCAAACCTCAACCTGGACTCACCATGGTCAAAGTCAATCAGAGGGAAGTATTGGCGCAATGGTACGTGGGATACACCTGTTGGTGCACATGGGAAGCAGTCCAACAGTTAAGAGGCATAGGTGGTGCACCAACCCTCTCAACCAACTAGTGTTAGGAGCGCAGGAGAACACATGGAGCACGGGATTCACTGACCCAGGACAGGCTGGAGTGTTGCGGAAGCCATCAAGGACAGAGCGGCCCACAAACGGTGGAATGGCTAAGGATGTCTAAGGGTGCAAGAAGGCATCCAATAGGAGAAGGTGTGGGGATTGGTAGCGCGGGGTGGAGCAGAGGAGGAGAAGGTGAAGAGGGGGAAAGGGAAAAGGAGAGGGGGACTTTCTGGAGGGGCGAGAGGCGGGAGTGAAGGAGTGAGAGGCTAGAGTCAAGAGCTCGCCTCGTGTGTATCTTCTGGGAGTGTATCAGTCATCTTGCCTTCTAATGAGTTATGCTACTTCCCGTCTCTGCTCGCTACTCTAAAATCTCTTTTCGTTGTGTTCTCCTCCCCTCCTCTCCCTTCACCTGGTACAACGGACCTGTGTCATGTGGTTGAAGTTCTTTGCTGTTCATGTCGAGGGATGGCTTTCATGATGTTGTTCCGCTTTGGTCTTCTTCTTGCTCACATCACTTCAGCACTTGTACCGCTTGCACATAGTTGACACCATCGACAAGCACTCACCTACGTACCATCAATGACACTTACGGCACGTCCTACTCGCTTCTCGCACCAGTGGCCCTAGGCCTCCGGTAATACTTCCGGAAGTGTTAGGAACCCCCCCCCCCTCAGACAGTTTATGGCGATCACAGTGGGACACTGCTGGTGTTGAGTAGCACGAGTGAAGTGGTGATCTAGGGTCCTAGAGAGAGGTCTTATGCCGAGTAGTTCTGAAACATTTGAAGGAGCTAGTGAGAGAACTAGGAGGTACTTGAGGAGAGTGGAGAAAAGACTTCCGGCAGACCAAACTAGGTACAAGAAGCATTACGTGCGACGTAAGTTTGCGAAGTCCTCAACTCGAGCACAAATTGAGCCCATTGGAGCAGTAGCCAGAGCAAGTAACTTCATCGACACTCTCATTGACTTGGACCAACAAGAACCCTGGTGGTCAGATCCGGACTTCGGAGAAGAAGAAGTGCAAAGCGGAGAACAGGTGAAAGAAGAGGGTACTAAGGACGAGGACTCCTCAGGGACTCATCAAGGTCAAGGCAGCCCCTCTCCTCCTCCTGCAACGATGTCTTCATCAACCACCTCTTCTACCGGAGTGGTGACTCCATCTGCTCCCGCCTCAACCTCTTGTGGACAAGCTGCTACCTCATCTGTTACGCATAGCTCCGGGCTCCTAGCTAATCCCTCTTCTATATCTATTCCATTGGGGGGTACTTTTGCTCCAGCCATGCCTTTACCTGCCATGATGGTTTCATCTCCCTTTCCATCCACACCGGTGTTGCCTTTTCCACCACCTTCTTCCTTCCCTTCTGCTTACTCATCCATGACTTCAACTCCGTCCCTCTCTTTCCCAACTGCTCTCCCATCCTCTTTCACCCCCACATCTTCCATGTTCTCACCCTTTCCCTCTGCAACACCGAGACCCCCCACTTATGCCCTACCATCTGGGTACACTTCCTCTATGACTACATCAGTAGTGACTTCTCCATTGTGGTCCTCCACAGGAGGGGTTGTCGGGGTGGTCTCCTCCTCGGGAGCACCAACACTCATTACAGCCCCATCGGGACTCCCTCCAACTCTTGCATCCTCTCCAACCTCTCGGGTGGGGATGGCCCCCTCTCCAACCTCTCGGGTGGGGATGGCCGTTCTCAGTCCTCCAGACAGAGCTAGACTTCTCGAGCTACTCAACAAGGTCCACGTGAAGACTCAAAAGTTCAAAGGCCACCTCCATGAAGATGCGGAAGCTCATGTGAGGAAGTTCCTCACAGCATGTAGAGCTAAAGGTGTAAAGAATGAGCATGCGTTCCTTCACATCTTTCCCTCGTCATTGGAGGATGCCGCGGATGTATGGTACAGTCAATTTCCTCCGGACCACTTCCAGACGTGAACAGACCTAAGGGAGGAATTCTTACGCACTTTCAAGTTGGAAAAATTCAAACACATGATTGTCCCAAGAGTTATCCACTGACACCACGCGTCATGAAGGGGTGGTTTTTGAAGGCTTTACCCTCCACCATTGCTATAAGGCTGGTTGACAAACTTCCTGAGCATGCCTCACTACAAGAATTTTTGAGGGAAGCGATGAAGATGGAACGGTCCCAGTTAAGTTTCGCCTCAACACCCGCTCAGACCGCCCAACTTCCGAGAGAAGAGGGTTCACAGGCATGGCAACAACTCAAGAAGGAATTAGAAGAAATCAAAGAAGGTCTAAAAGACAGAACAAAAGTGGATGGACCGTCACCCTTTGAAGCTCAGATAAGAAGTGGTCTCTGGTGCACCGACTGCAAGGGTTCTGGCCATGGCTACTGGGAATGTCCATCGAAGCGTAAGGTACCCACCCCAACCTCCTTTTGCACATTTTGTGAAATTCATGGACATGATGCCTCCGAGTGTAGGTATCTTAAGGGGTTGAGGAAGCTTCTGCCGGAGTATCCAATTGGGGAGCCACTGGTGGCTACAATCAACAAAGCTGCACCGACCACTTCAGGGCCAGTACCCCTAGCTTCAGCCCCTGTGAAGGCACCTGAACCACCCACCCACCCTATCATTCCACCTCCACTACTTCCTAATCCTCCTAATCCTCCTTAGCTCCAAGCTCCTACTCCTAGTGAATTTGGGGCTCCATACTTCTACCCTCCGCCCTACTATGCACAGTATCAACCACCTATGTCAGGGGGTGGATATGGACCCCCTTATGTTCGCGGTCGACGGGGTGGGTTCCGAGGTGGACGTGGAGGCAGAGGTACCAACTTTCGCAGGCCCATCATGTGCTATAGATGTGGCGAGTACGGCCATTACCAAGATGATTGTACACAACCATTTGGGGGACCCTCTTGTACACAGTGCAACACAAATGACCACTACACCAGAGATTGTCCCAATGGCAGAAGGGAATTAACATCGCAAGTCAACATGGTTGACGTAGTAGTGGCGGGGGAGGGTGACAAACCCCATTTGATTGGTGCAGTGTTGGGAGCTGTGACTAGGTCACAAATGAAGGGTGACAGTAGTAAGGATGATTCAACATCAATATCGGAGGCCTCATCACCAACTAATACCAGCTCAGTCACTAGAAGAGCATCCCCACCTCCTTCCTCCAAGGTGGACAGTGGGCACAAGACTACATCGCCCTTGTCCTCTCCTGTAACTAGATTAGAAAGGACCGAAGGGCCCCACAGCCATCAAGACCTATCAATAGCTCTAAAACTACCTCAACTCCAAGTGAGCAATCTATGCCTTCAAGGTATCAAGAGGTGATCAGGAGTGTCACCGAAGATCTTCAATCTAGTTCTGAAGATGAAGGAGTCACACCTCAGTTTCCTTCCCGCAAGTCCAAAATAGTGAGGTTTGCAACAGAAGTGACAACTTCAGGGCAAAAACGTGAAGAGTCGCAGGCAGGCCCATCCACCTTCCACTCAGGAAGCACAATGAAGCAAGAGAAGGAAAAAGGGGTGAAGCCTAGTAGTGCCAAAGAAAAGGGGAAATGGGTGATGGGAGAGTCACCACAGGAAATATTGACTGAGAATCCAGAGGCACCTCCTTTCCCTCGCGTAAGCTTCGACCCTCGGCCAGAAGCTCGGCGGATGAAGGCACAAAAGGTTGCTGCTACTGTCCAGCCCTATTCTTTGATGGATGACTTGATGGATTTTAGGCCCAATATCACCTTACGACAACTCTGTCAATTGTCTCCACATATCAAGCATCAGACTATTGCATTTTTGAATCGCATGCCAGGAGGGCGCCAAAGGGGATCTGTTCAGGGCGTACCCACACCAGAGACAGTAACAGTTCAAGATGGAGTAACACTAGACAATTGCTCAGCCTATGCTGCCCTCACATGTGAACAAAGTCCCAAGCTCGCAGTGGAGATCAATGGGGTGGAGCTGAAAGATGTTTTCTTGGATGGTGGGGCAGCAGTAAACATCATGCCAAGAGGTACTCTTCAACAACTGGGTTTGAAATTGACAACTGACGTACATTTCCAAGTACGCATGGCGGATCAACGCAAGGTGAAGCCTATGGGGGCTGTAAAAGGTGTTTACATGAAGATTGGGGGAGTTACATTCCTGTCCAATTTTGTTGTACTTAATATGACGGAGGGTGAGCAGACTTATCCTCTACTTCTTGGTAGACCATGGTTACGCTCAGCAAAGGCCATTCAAGATTGGTCAAGTGATGAAGTTCGACTACCTTTGGGATCCACATCCTTAGAAATAGACATGGTTACTGGAAGGGCCCGCCACCGACCTGTGGAACTTGGGGAAGAGGATTTTGAAGAAGAAGAAGGGGTGGAAGAGGAGTGATGGGCACTTGGGGATTGGCCCCTACAGGAAGAAGAGTTGGCCTATGTGGAGGACTCACCCTTCCAAGGTGAAACCGATGTAACAGCGGCACGAGATGTTGGTGAGAGCTTGACTTACTTGTTGGAACATGCTAGACCAGATGAGGAAGAAGCTGTCATCTTGGATTGGATGGGGGCCCTGGGATCCTTAGCCATCAACATGGTGGAGTTGTGTCCAGAAGAGGATCCTGAAGCCCATTTTGGTACTTCACGGAATGCGCAAGAGGTGAGCCAGGAAGCCTCTTCCCCACCTGGTTTGGCTGATCTCATGTATGAACGGATGCCTTTTGGCCTTCTTAATAATCCCCACATGTATCAGCGAATGATGTCCGCAAGTACCAGACCAAGTGGTGGGGAGGCCACCAGGGTGACTCAAAGACAAGACCATGAAGCAGCAATGGAAGCAATGGATGCACACGACATGGATGCCTCACACCAAGAAAATGACCATGGGGTCACAACAGAGGAGGAAGAGGATCCTATGCAAGAAGATGATGAGCGAGCGGAGCATAATGATGGTCCTGAAGAGAACACTGATGAATCTATGGAAGAAGAAGATGACCACATAGATCATAGGCTGGCTGAGCACAATGATGGTATTGGAGAATACACTCATGGATCTGCAGAAGAAGAGGATGATCACCTACTTACTGATGTCACTCAAAGGCAGGAGGTACCGGAAATGACTCTTGGAAGGGTTATTGAATCCATTATGCAATCTGACCAACCTAGGAGGGGTCAAGAGGCCGGAAAATTTGAAGGAGCCGTCCACATTCACACTGGAGTCTGGAACTTCAGACCTTCAAGGCAAGCCCACAGCATACAGGGAGAAGAAGATGTCGCGGACCTTGTTCTACTCGACTTATATATGTCAGAAGCTGACTCCCCAACGACACAGGAGGTTCATGACACTACATACGAGGTGGTTGGACTACCATATAGAGGAATGCTCAAGCAAGCACAAAAAGGAAAGAAGAGAATGGGCCCAACTATTGCCTCTACATTTCAACCATTTCCAGAACACACCCAACCGTCCTATCCGAGCTCTTGGATGGAAGAAGTAGTGGGGAATTTTTCTCTAGATGATTCTCCTGCGCACCCAACAGTGGGAGTAGAAGAACCGAACAACTCCGCATCAGGAAGCATACCTCAGGTTGACCATGCCAGGGATTGGAGGTATCTGAACATAGGGACAGAAGACCAACCGCGACATCTTAAGGTAGCCAGTTGGGTCTGGGAACATGACTATCTCCTTGCTGCATTGTCTGATTTTTTTCAAGAGTATGTTGATGTCTTTGCCTGGTCATATAAGGATTTAAAGGGAGTACCCACTGAGTTCATGGAACATCGCATCGATCTATATCCAGAAGCAGAGCCGGTGATCAGGGGACCATATCGTATGAATCCTAACTATGGCAAGGCTGTCCATGCTGATATTCAAAAGATGGAGTAAGCAGGGTTGATCTACCCTGTTGACTACTCCGAATGGCTTAGTGGCATCGTAGTGGTACCCAAAAGAGAGACTGGAAAACTTCGAGTTTGTGTCGACTATAGGAGTTTGAATACTGCCACACGTCGGGATAGGTTTCCTCTCCCCTTCACTGACAGGGTGCTAGAAACCGTAGCTGGTCATGCTCTCTACTCCTTCATGGATGGATACAGTGGGTATAACCAGGTTCGGGTGCGAGAGCAAGATCAGTTAAAGACTACCTTCGTCACCCAATGGGGAACTTATGCTTACCGGATGATGCCTTTTGGTCTATGCAATGCACCGGCCACGTTTCAACGTCTTGTCACCAAACTCTTCCAAGAGAACATCGGAAAGTTCCTTGAGGTATTCTTGGATGACTTCTCTGTGTTCAATGGTAAGAATGCTTCTCACCTCGAACCTGCTATTCAGACTGATCACATGAGTAAGTTGAGGTGGGTTTTTGATAAGTGCAGAGAAGCTAGGTTGTGCTTGAGAATCCGGACAAATGCTTCTTCCTCGCCTTGCGAGGGGTCCTCCTTGGCCACATCGTCTCAGCTAAGGGAATGACCACAGACCCAGCAAAGGTGGAAGTGATATTGACCTTGCCTATTCCTCACACACCCAGAGAAGTCAAGTCTTTTTTGGGACATGTGGGTTATTATAGAAGATTCATCAGGTCCTATGCCGACATAGCGGTGGCGTTGACGGAACTCCTTCGGCAGGAGCAGTCCTTCAATTGGTCGGCACCTCAACAACTGGCGTTTGACAACCTCAAGGATCGTCTAGTAAAGGCACCCATCTTGCGGCAACCTCAATGGGATGTCATTTTTCATGTGCATGTAGATGCAAGTGGGCTGGCCATTGGGGCGATATTGGCCCAACCAGATGAAGAGCACAAACTCGACCTACCTGTGTACTTTGCAAGCAGACAACTCAATGGAGCAGAAAGAAACTATAGCACCACTGAACGTGAGGGCTTGGGCATGGTCTATGCCATGACAAAGTATCGGCACTATCTCTTGGGTAGTAAGTTTATCATCATTACTGATCATCAAGCTCTCAAGTACTTACTGAACAAACCAACGCTTGGGGGGAGGGTGAGTAGGTGGATTCTTCTATTTCAAGAGTTTGACTTTGACATCCTAGTGAGAGCAGGCCGATTACATCAACCAGCAGACCACTTGTCAAGGATCTCTTCAGGTGAAGCAGCCATAGGAGTTGATGATGACCTTCCAGATGCGGGCCTCTTCCGTGTCGATGCCACAGTACCAAAGGATGACTGCCTGTTTGCTGTGGATAGCTTTCCCCCATGGTATGCAAACATTGTACACTTGTTGTCTACAGGGGAGTTCTCCAAAGGGTTAACTCCAGCACAAAAGCGGAGGCAGATTCTTCAGGCTGCTCCTTTCAAACTGATCGCGGGTCAGGTGTACAAGTTGGGGAAGGACCACATTTTGAGGAGGTGTGTGCTCCCTCATGAAACACAAGACATCCTTCAGGAGGCTCTGGGGGGAGGTCATATGGCACCAGAGGCCACTGCTAGAAAGATAATGCGCTTTGGGTTGTGGTGGCCAAAGCTATTCCAAGACTGCTATGCTTATGTGCGCCGCTGTGACTCATGTCAAAGAGGGGGGCCGAAGCCTACCCGACGGGAGTACCTTCCCCTTCAGCCATCCAGCCCTGTACCCCCCTTCTATAGATGGGGATTGGATTTTGTTGGACCCATCTCTCCTGCAACTCGAAGAGGGAACAAGTATGCTCTGATTGCTACTGATTATGGCACTAAATGGGTGGAGGCTAAGGCCGCGAAGACCTGCACTGCTCAAGTTGTGGCCTCATTCTTGTATGATCAAATCATTTCTAGGTTTGGATGTCCTGTGGAATTGATGAGTGACAGAGGTACCCACTTTCTCAATGATGTCAATGCTGACCTCATCACCCAACTGCAAATTGTTCACAAGACCTCTAGTTCATACTACCCTCGAGCCAATGGTTTGGCCGAGAGTTCCAATCGGACCATGTCTCATATTGTGGCTCGGTTATGCCTTCATTCCTCGGCAGATTGGGATATTCTACTACCAGCTGCTCTTTTTGCTTACAAAACCGCATACAAGGCTAGCACTGGATATTCACCCTTCCAGCTAGTTTACGGCTTGGAGGCGGTTATGCCCTATGAGTTCCACATGAGGACCACTAGGGTCATGGCAGAGATGGATGATAACTTGGAGGCATGCACACTTGAGAGATTATGGGATCTTGAAGCCTTGGATGAACATCGTCGTGAAGCGATCCTGGCTCAGGAAGTCTAGCAAAGAAGGCAGAAGGCATGGCATGACAGAAATCTCAGGAAGAGGGAATTCCAAGTTGGCAGCTTGGTCTTGTTATATTCCAGTAAGTTCCTGAAGCATAAACCCAAATTTGTCAGTGGTTGGACAGGGCCCTTCTTTATCACAAGGATTATTCCCAGTGGAGGTGTTTATTTGGCCACCTTGGAGGGCAAGAAGTTACCGGCACCTGTAAATGGCTCACGGGTAAAGAAGTATCATCCTCATTGACTCTCTCTCTTTGGATAAGGATTTCCATTCCTATTAGTTGAATTTCTATTTATTCAAACCACAACAATGTATTCCCTTTCCTAACCTTGTCAAGCTTCTACTCTCTACCCCGTTGCACTCTTTGGTGAGAGACCAATAAAAACTGAGTTTTCCTTCTCTGGCAAGACGGAGATAGCCCTTGCCTTCTCTGACACACTCTCCCTTTTAATCCTTCTTCACCTCTCTGACACTCAGGTTCACCTCTCTGTCACCCATGTTCACCTCCAGGTCACCCCTCTTCACTTCTAGGTCACCCCTGTTCACTCCTATGTCAACTCCCCATGTTCACCTCTCTGTCACCCATGTTCACCTCCAGGTCACCCTTGTTCACCTCTAGGTCACCCCTGTTCACTCCTCTGTCAAATCCCCATGTTCACCTCTCTGTCACCCATGTTCACCTCCAGGTCACCCCTCTTCACTCCCAGGTCACCCTGTTCACTCCTCTGTCAACTCCCCATGTTCACCTTTCTGTCACCCATGTTCACCTCCAGGTCACCCTTGTTCACCTCTAGGTCACCCCTGTTCACTCCTCTGTCAAATCCCCATGTTCACCTCTCTGTCTCCCATGTTCACCTCCAGGTCACCCCTCTTCACTCCTAGGTCACCCCTGTTCACTCCTATGTCAACTCCCCATGTTCACCTCCAGGTCACCCTTGTTCACTCCCAGGTCACCCCTGTTCACTCCTCTGTCAACTCCCCATGTTCACCTCTCTGTCACCCATGTTCACCTCCAGGTCACCCTTGTTCACTCCCAGGTCACCCCTGTTCACTCCTCTGTCAACTCCCCATGTTCACCTCTCTGTCACCCATGTTCACCTCCAGGTGACCCCTCTTCACTCCTAGGTCACCCCTGTTCACTCCTATGTCAACTCCCCATGTTCACCTCTCTGTCACCCATGTTCACCTCCATGTTCACTCCTCTGTCAACTCCCCATGTTCACCTCTCTGTCACCCATGTTCACCTCCAGGTCACCCCTCTTCACTTCTAGGTCACCCCTGTTCACTCCTATGTCAACTCCCCATGTTCACCTCTCTGTCACCCATGTTCACTCCTAGGTCACCCCTCTTCACTCCTAGGTCACCCCTGTTCACTCCTCTGTCAACTCCCCATGTTCACCTCTCTGTCACCCATGTTCACCTCCAGGTCACCCTTGTTCACCTCTAGGTCACCCCTGTTCACTCCTCTGTCAAATCCCCGTGTTCACCTCTCTGTCACCCATGTTCACCTCCAGGTCACCCCTCTTCACTCCTAGGTCACCCCTGTTCACTCCTATGTCAACTCCCCATGTTCACCTCTCTGACACCCATGTTCACCTCCATGTTCACTCCTATGTCAACTCCCCATGTTCACCTCTCTGACACCCATGTTCACCTCCATGTTCACTCCTCTGTCAACTCCCCATGTTCACCTCTCTGTCACCCATGTTCACCTCCAGGTCACCCCTCTTCACTCCTAGGTCACCCCTCTTCACTCCTAGGTCAACTCCCCATGTTCACCTCTCTGTCACCCATGTTCACTCGTAGGTCACCCCTCTTCACTCGTAGGTCACCCCTGTTCACTCCTCTGTCAACTCCCCATGTTCACCTCTCTGTCACCCATGTTCACCTCCAGGTCACCCTTGTTCACTCCTAGGTCACTCCTCTTCACTCCCAGGTCACCCCTGTTCACTCCTATGTCAACTCCCCATGTTCACCTCTCTGTCACCCATGTTCACCTCCAGGTCACCCCTGTTCACTCCTAGGTCACCCCTGTTCACTCCTATGTCAACTCCCCATGTTCACCTCTCTGTCACCCATGTTCACTCCTAGGTCACCCCTCTTCACTCCTAGGTCACCCCTGTTCACTCCTCTGTCAACTCCCCATGTTCACCTCTCTGTCACCCATGTTCACCTCCAGGTCACCCTTGTTCACCTCTAGGTCACCCCTCTTCACTCCTCTGTCAAATCCTCATGTTCACCTCTCTGTCACCCATGTTCACCTCCAGGTCACCCCTCTTCACTCCTAGGTCACCCCTGTTCACTCCTATGTCAACTCCCCATGTTCACCTCTCTGTCACCCATGTTCACTCCTAGGTCACCCCTCTTCACTCCTAGGTCACCCCTGTTCACTCCTCTGTCAACTCCCCATGTTCACCTCTCTGTCACCCATGTTCACCTCCAGGTCACCCTTGTTCACCTCTAGGTCACCCCTCTTCACTCCTCTGTCAAATCCCCATGTTCACCTCTCTATCACCCATGTTCACCTCCAGGTCACCCCTCTTCACTCCTAGGTCACCCCTATTCACTCCTATGTCAACTCCCCATGTTCACCTCTCTGTCACCCATGTTCACTCCCAGGTCACCCCTGTTCACTCCTATGTCAACTCCTGTTCACTCCTATGTCAACTCCCCATGTTCACCTCTCTGTCACCCATGTTCACTCCCAGGTCACCCCTGTTCACTCCTATGTCAACTCCTGTTCACTCCTATGTCAACTCCCCATGTTCACCTCTCTGTCACCCATGTTCACTCCTAGGTCACCCCTGTTCACCTCTAGGTCACCCCTGTTCACTCCTCTGTCAACTCCCCATGTTCACCTCTCTGTCACCCATGTTCACTCCTAGGTCACCTATGTTCACTCCCAGGTCACCCCTGTTCACTCCTATGTCAATTCCCCATGTTCACTTCTCTGTCACCCATGTTCACCTCCAGGTCACCCCTGTTCACCTCCAGGTCACCCCTGTTCACTCCTATGTCAACCCCCATGTTGACCTCTCTGTCACCCATGTTCACTCCTAGGTCACCTATGTTGACCTCTCTGTCACCCCTGTGCACTCCTAGTTCACCCTTGTCATTCCTATGTCACCCCCCAAGCTCACTCTCTGTCACCTATGCTCCTCCTTATGTCACCCCTTGTTCCTCCCCTGTTCACCCTAGGTCACCTCTTGCCGCTTTCACCCTCAGTCACCTATGGGCACACCAATGTCACCCCTTGTCCATCCTTGGTTCACCCTTGGTTCATCTCTCCTTCAGCCTCATTCAGCCTCATTCACCTCTATAACACCCTCATCCAATATCCTATACAAGAGAGAGTAAAATTCAAATTCCAATTTTCCCACTGTGTTCATTCAAATATTTCCTCTTGCCCACACCGCATTGGAGGGCCAATCGGCATTCAAATTCTGCATGCATTGCACACATTTGCATTTTCGAAAAGTGTGGATCTTCACATTCTGTCTATTAAACGCTGAAAACAATGCATAAACCCAAAAATAAGTCTTCACAAATATGTAAACACACACACTCTCTCTCTCTCTCTCTCTCTCTCTCTCTCTCTCTCTCTCTCTCTTTGTGAGCCAATCTTTTTCAAATGCCTTGAGTATATCTCTAAGGATATGTTCTTGAAGCTCAACCTTTATCTCCAATTGATCTCTATTGTTGTTAATTTGGTTGCTCAATTCCATTCTCTCACCTACCCCCTCCCACCAAGGCTATATTTAGCCACCAAATTCAGCGTCTGTCCTTTATCTCCCAATTCCAACTAGTGCTATATTTAGCATCTGGCTAAACTCAGCGTGGATCCTTGGGATCAGCTCATCCACCTCCTCCACCGCATCTTGCAGCCCACTCATGCTATTTTTGGCTTACTTTTCTAATTGCATTGTTCCTCGGTCCAGGATTCTTGTTGGTTTGCGCCTTGCAATATCCTCTATCTCCTGAAACAAAACCACACCTTCGATTAGTGAGTCACCAGTATGTAAAAATTTCTTTAAGCGTGAAACATGAAAAACCGGGTGCACCTTACACCCCTGTGGCAATTCTAATTTATAGGCTACACTGCCTATTCTCTTTAGAATTAACCACGGCCCACAGTATCGAGGTGATAACTTAGCACACTCTCCTGAAGTCAACGACTTCGAGTGCGAAGGAATTCTGAGAAAAACTTTTTCTCCTTCTTCAAATACTCTTATAGACCGATTTTCATCCGCATACACCTTGGCTCTATCCATAGCCTGGCGGATATTAGCTCTCGCAAGTGCTAGCATCTCCCGCATCTGAACTACAAAGTTCGCGGCACTAGGCACTTTCTGAGGTACTCCAACTATAATTGGATTGGCTGGTCTATAACCATAGTTCAGCTCAAACGGACTGAACCCAGTAGATGAATGCTTCCTATCATTGTAGGCAAACTCCAACAATGGCAACCACTTGTCCCATGTATGTTGCCTCAATGACACATATGCCCTCAGCATATCCTCTAAAGTCTGGTTGACTCTCTCCGTCTGACCATCCGTCTCAGGATGATCCCCACTACTCATTCCCAACTCAGTCCTTAGTGTCTCAAATACCGCTGTCCAAAAGTGACCGGTAAACCTGACATCTCTGTCTGACACTATGGATCTAGGCAATCCATGCAGACGAAATATATGTCTAATAAACAAATCCGCTACTTGCGGGGCACTAATAGACTCTCTAGTCGGAATGAAGTGAGCCATCTTGGTTAGACGATCAACCACCACAAGGATAGAATTATACCCTCCTTGTGTTGCAGGTAGTTCTACAATAAAATCCATGGAAATGCTCTCCCACTTACTTAGTGGTATTTCCAAGGGCTGTAAAAGTCCGGGTGGCTTCACCCGCTCGGCCTTACTTACCTGACACGAGAAACACCGTGTCACATATTCATGAATATGCTTTTTCATCTTTGGCCAAAAGAAATCTCGCTTCACGAGATCATATGTCTTCTCGACACCTGGATGTCCCGCACACGGGCTATCATGGCATTGTCGAATGACTCTCTGCCTGAGATCATTCTGACCAGGTACTACAACCTTGCCATTTCTAACTAGCATACCATCCCTTATGGTATATCTTGCATAAGTTTGGCCTTTTCTGGATGCCAGGTCATCCTTTTCATTTTCCCCGGGTTTTAACACATGAGCCCTAGGCCATAAGCTCTGGACAAACTCGTCCACTTTTTGAGTTTCTCTTATCTCGGTTCCTCTTGGCATATTTGGAGAGCCAGATGTACTGAGGCCTTGGATGGCACCCAGATACACCCATCACAGGTGTTCACGGGTATTTGGACTGACACGGTTCACACTTTGATAGCCATATGGGCTAGCATGCAGGGCTCTTCACGGGCAGCCTCTTCTAGAAGGACTATATTTCTTCGAGTTTGGAGGGGTTCTCCCTTTTTCTCGGAGGTTTCTACCGGATTGAGATGGCACTATCAGCCTCAATCCTTTCTTTTTGGCTCTTGAGCTTTTCGTGCATTGCATGATGTATCCCGTATGGAGCTTGCTCTAACAGTTTTTCTTTAATACTTAATTTTGCCCCAAAAAAAAAAAAAGTTAGAGAATATGCCAAAAATGCAATTATTTTATTTTTCCCAGATCGGATGCCACCTGCTGCAAAGGTAGGCAATTGGTTGACCAGCACACTAGCTGGCTCATTTGTTCGGACCTAAAATTGCAGCGACTTTAGGCAAAGTGGTTTGCCCACCACGGCCTAATGGCAATTCAAATCGATTTTGCATTCTCTGGGATACTGATAATCCCACACCAGAGTCTTATTCAGTCACAGTGAACAATGTTGACATGGGAAGTGCTTTTTATAAATTGAAATGGGGCTTATTTGCAGGGGCGTGCTTTGACTGTAAAAAATTTGGGCACATGGCTTCGCAGTGTCCAATGAGTCCAGCATAAAATGCCTCCTGCCACTTTACCTATTCAAATGCCCACTAAGGATGCTCCTGCCTCTATTGGGAATAAAAATAAAGGTAATAGACAGGTTTTTGTGAATCAGGATAAAGGCAAAGCTCCAGTGGTTTCAAATGGGACTGCTTCTTCCCGGGTAAGTCAAAACATCAAGCAACTGCGTTCGAGCGAGCTCAAAGTTCAAGCGATGCTTATGAGGAACTTTGTCTAAACCTATAGGAGCAATAAATTTTTACTAAAAATGGTTGAATCTACATGACACTATTACAGATTGTTTTTAATTATCTTTTGTATGATTCTTGGCAACTTACAAAGATTAAACTTACTATTGGATAACTCATAAATCCATGCAAGTCAACAATCATTAAATAAATACCAAAGGGAAAATTCTTGGCAACATACAAAGAGAAAACCTATTATTCGATAAATAATAAATACATGCAAGTTAGCAATCATTCAATAGATACAAAAGGGGAAATGCTACAATGTCTACACCTCGAGATGATCACTCAGAATTATGTAAGGTAGTATGTGAGTTAAAGGGGTTTCTTTATTTTATGGAGTTACATACATGGCAACAATAGTCCTACCAATGATATAGAAGCTCCTCCTAGCAAAATCCCTCACAAACAGCTATTTGTAGCTCATCGATTTTTATGCTACCGACATGATTTGATCCATTTTGTACACAAAATGATCACATGAATAAAATGTTTAAACTATGGAACTAATAAATTATTGATCACCTTATGACCATGATGATGCTAACTAAATATGGATCACCTTCATATGTCCTTGACCATGTATACACTTCTAGGATGGAGGGAGGAAACCAAGGACCCAAACTCTAAATGAGAAAAATCCATGGTCATAATTAAATATAGAGTTTGATAAGGTCCGGCTCTCATGAAACAAAGATAAGTATAAACTTTCTAAATATCTAGAATTTTGACACTTTAACATAATATATGTATTCATTCATATCATTCCGATCGTTTTGACTACAAACATGACCATATTTGGAGTCCGATTGACTAAGTTATGGCCCAAATAAAATTGGCAAGAGGAGCCTCCCAAGAGGCCGCGATATCGCGGCCTCTAGGGAGAATCCTCCTCCCATTATTTTTTTGCCTTGAAAACGTACTTGAGCTGACTCATTAATGTGCTGTCTGAATCTCTCTAGAACTCAATTCCAAGACAATAGTGCATAACTCCAAGATCTTTTAGGTCGAACTCTACAGATAAGTCTTGTTTTAGCTTTCTGATGAAGCTATACTTGCTTCCGGTCACAATCAGATCATCTACGTATGAAAGTGCAATAGTAATGTCTTCCCCTTGAACTTTGTAGTAGAAAATGGAAATTGCATAAGAAAAACACATACTTTGACCCCTTTCTTCCACCCCTCCGTCGTTGACCCTTGAAAAAAACATTTTTAGAAATTGTTGTTTGTCTATAAGACAATTGATTACTCACACAATATCATGGGTAGGACAACAACCGTAAAAGTAAGCAATGCATGCTACTTTTTGAACATAAAACATCACACTAGAATGTCAAAATTTATGAAATTCCTCGCTCGAACCGTCGCCCTACTCGAACGCAGTCGCTTGAATTCTGGTAATCCTCCTTCTTCCCCTTTGCTTCCTGCTATTCAACCCTCAGCAAAAGGACCGAAACCTCCAATTGATGGATGGAAAAGTCCAAGAAAAGTTATTTCTGTTCGACGACCTTCACCCCCTCGCACTTGGAATGGTGCATCTTCTAGTGGAAACTCTCCAGAGGTCAATTCAGGAATTGGGATCACTTGGGCTGTAGTAACACCTAGTAGAACCCTCTTCCCTGAAGAAGAGGTTGCTGCTTTGCTATCTACTTCTCAAGTAGATGTTTCTTCTCAGGGAAGAGGCCCTGATCCTAAGGTAGAAATGCAGGGTTGATATCTTGAAAGTTGCTGCTGTACATAGTGTTTATTCTCCTATAAATATCTGTAAATATGACTGCTCATATCAAATTCTTTACACTTAATGTTCAGGGGATGTGTGACAGTGGGAAATAGAAATTTGAGTGGCTGTATATCAATAGATTTCAGTCTGATATAGTGGCACTCCAAGAATACAATCAACATGTCTATGCAGGAAAGACAAGTCATTACTGTGGCTATGATATCTTCTATGCTGGGGAGCAATCTTTCTCAGGAGTAGTCTTTCTGATCAAGCATGAGCTTCAACCAGCTATTGCTTTAAATGACAATCAAGGCAGATGGATTATTCTTCAATGCATCATTCAAGGCGAATTGTTTGAATTTGCTTCTGTCTATGCAGCTCAATCTTCTCAGAATAGATCTGCAATTTGGGATGCCATGTAGCAATATCCATGGAGATATCATGCCTTTATCTGTGGGGATTTCAATAATGCTCCATAACAGGGTGACAATACATCAGGACATACTCATATGTTAACCCCTGAAAGGCATGCATGGTCTCAATTACTGATGCACCTTGATTTGGTAGATCTTTGGAAGGAATTGCAGCCTTTGTCACCAGGATACACTTTCCAACATAATGCCCTTTCCTCTTATCAGGCATGTCTGGATCGTTGGTATAGTGTAGCTCCGCAACAAAATGATGATTTTACATGCAAAATGTGGATTGACTATGCCTTTGTGCATTCAGATCATGCACCTTTATGGTTGAGGTTATCTTTTTATGATATGCCAGATGATAGACTGCCTCAAAGGTGACATCTGATTGTGATGTTGAGGTACTTGGTTCACCCATTCTCAGTCTTGTATGTGCTTGAGTATCTTCAAGGGGAAAGTCCCCCTCCACTTCTCTCAACCAAGATGGGGGATAAGTAACTGGTGGGTTCTCTCGGGCACGGACTGAGATGTAGAATCAGTAGATGTTGTATGCCTTCGACACCTCGGTGCCTGTTTCAGCATGCCCCGGTAAGGTAAGCCTTCCACCTCATAAGTGGTTTCAGGAAGGTCTTGTACTGAGGGGTGGTCGGCTTCTGATAAGAAAAGGTCAAGCAAGGTGAGATCGGCCATGTCCTCATCTCCGTATCTGGTATGCACCCTGGGTCCCCCCAAGACCTCAAGCTGTTGGTGGTGATTCTCCTCAAGTAGTACCCCTAGTGACCATTCTGTTATACATGTGTGGACTATTGCAAAGTCCAAAGGGCATCGTTTTTGTAAACTAGTTCAGATAGACCCTGTGCATGTGGTTCTGGGTGGACTTCTGATACTGCAAGTAGGTGCTCTTCGGGATCTTCTTGTTTGCATAGTTCCACCATGTTGATGGCTAAGGAGCCCAGGGCTCCCATCCAATCCAAAATGACAGCTTCCTCGTCTTCTTGATCAGCCCAATCCAACAAGTAGGTCAAACTTTCGAATCCTTCCAAGGTTGTCTCCTCATTGATATCTTGGTCACCACCCATGGGCCAGTCCCCACAAGCCCAATGCTCCTCTTCGGTTCCAGCTTGTTCTTCAAAATCCTCCTCTCCCAGTTCTATTGGTATGTGCCTTGCCTGTCATGTGACCATATCTATTTCGAGGGATGTGGATCCCAGGGGCAATCGAACTTCATCAGTTGACCAATCCTGAATGGCCTTTGTGGACTGCAACCATGGCCTACCAAGAAGTAGAGGGTAAGTCTGTTCATTTTCGGTCATATCAAGGACAACAAAATTGGAGAAAAAAGTTACTCTGCCAATCTTCATGTGAACACCTTTGACTGCACCCATTGGTTTTACTCTGCGTTGATTAGCCATGCGTACTTGAAAGTGAACATCACTTGTCAACTTTAACCCCAGTTTTTGGAGTGTACCTTTCGGCATAATGTTCACAGCCGCCCCACCATCAAGGAAGACATCCTCAGCTCCACTCCATGAATCTCCACGGTGAGCTTGGGACTTTGTTCACAAGTGAGGGCAGCATAGGCAGAGAAGTGGTCCGATGTAGACCCATGCTGAGTTGATAATGACTCTGGTGTTGGATCACTTGGAGTAGATCCCTTATTTCGACCTCCTAGGAGGCGGTTAAGAAATGTAATGGTCTGATGCTTGATTTGGGGGGACAATAGACAAAGTTTTCGTAGAGTGAGGTTGGGCTTGAAACTCATAAGATCTTTAAATAGGGAGTAGTGGTGGACACTAGCATTAGCCTTCTGCAACCTCATCCTCCTAGCCTCTGGCCGAGGGTCGAAGCTTACACGAGGATGCGGATGTACATATGAACTGTGAGTCATTGTCTCCCGTGGTTTCTCTTCCATCACCCCTTTCCCTTTTGCCTGGACTAGGTCTTGTCCCCATCGCCCCTTCTCTGTTGAGTGATGTTGGGGACAAAGTGGAAGGACCTACTTGTGTCTCATTCTTTTGGTGCTGTCCGAGGGGGTTCACTTCTGTTGCAAATCTCACAATTCTGGACTTGCGGGATGGAAACTGAGGTGTGCTACCTTCATCTTCAGAAATTGTTTGAAGATCTATGGTGACACTCTTTACCACCTCCTGATACCTCAAAGGCATAGAGTGATCACCCGAGGATGAGGCACTTCCAGAGTTAGTGGTTGACCTTAATGGCTGTGTGCCCTTCGAGTTTGTTTCCGAATCACTATCAGGAGCAAGCATGGGTGGTCTATTCCTGGGCGTACTGTGTACCTTGGAGGGGGAGAATGACCTTGGTGGGGGAACACTTGTCGAACTGATTGGTGCTGAGGTCTCCGATGCTGACTCTGAGTCGTCCTTACATTTGTCACCTTTTGTTTTTGATTGTGTCACAGTGCCCAACACTTTGCCAATCAAATGGGGGTTTTTGCCCTCCCCTGCCACTACTACATCAACCATATTCACTTGGGATGCAGGTTCCACTCTTCCATTGGGACAATCTCTGGTGTAGTGGTCGTTTGTGTTGCATTGTGTCCAAGAGGGTCCCCGAACGGTTGTGTACAATCATCTTGGTAGTGGCCATACTCGCCACATTTGTAACACATGATGGGTCTTCTAAAGTTTGTACCTCTGCCTACACCTCCATGTCCACCTTGGAAATCACCCCTTCGACCACGTTGATAAGGGGGTCCATAGCCACCTCCTGACATAGGTGGTTGGTACGGTGCATAGTAAGGCTGAGGATAGAAATAAGAAGCGCCAATTGAATTGGGCGCAGGAGCTTGGAGCAAAGGAGGATTCAGAAGCAATCGAGGCGGCATGATAGGAGGAGGAGGTGGCTCAAATGCTCATGCAAGAGGGGGAGCAGGAGGTACTGCTGCTGGGCCATAAGTTATGGGTACCATTGTGTTAACTGCATGCAACTAGAGGTTCCCCCGAGGTATACTCTAGAAGAAGCTTCCTTAATCCTTTGAGGTACCTACACTCAGAGGCATCATGTCCATGGATCTCACAAAATGTACAAAATGAGGTAGAAGTAGGTACCTTATGTCTGGAGGGGCACTCCGAGTAAAGATGCTCAGAACCCTTGCATTCTGTGCATCAAAGACCACTTCGAATCTGGGCCTCAAAGGACGACTGGCCATCGACCTTTATTCTATCTTTCAGGCCTTTTTGATTTCGTCTAACTCCTTCTTGAGTTGCTGCCATGCGGATGATCCCTCCTCTCTTGGGAGTTCGGTGGTCGTAGTCGTTGATGAGGCAAAACTTAGCTGTGACCGTTCCGTCTTGACAGCTTCTTTTAGGAAGTCTTGAAGTGAGACATGTTCAGGGAGTTTATCAACCAGCCTTATAGCAATGGTAGGGAATAATGCTTTCAAAAACCACCCCTTCATGACAGCATCATTAGGTGGCACAGACATCTTTGCCACCAAGACCCTCATCCTTATGTACATCTTAGAGATGCTTTCTCCAGGCTTCATGGTGTCAGTGGATAACTCTTGGACAATCATGTGTTCAAATTTTTCCAACTTGAAAGTGCGTAAGAATTCCTCCCTTAGGTCTGTCCACGTCTGGAAGTGGTCAGGGGGAAATTGACTGTACCATACATCTGCGGCATCCTCCAATGACGAGGGGAAGATGTGAAGGAACGCGCTCATTCTCCACATATTTAGCTCTACATGCTGTGAGGAATTTCCTCACATGAGCTTCCGCATCCTCATTGAGGTGGCCTTTGAACTTTTGAGTCTTCACGTGGACCTTGTTGAGTAGCTTGAGAAGTCTAGCTCTGTCTGCAGGACTGAGAACGGCCATCCCCACCCGAGACGCTGGAGAAGATGCAAGAGCTGGAGGGAGTCCCGATGGGGTTGTAGTGAGTGTCGGTGCTCCAGAGGAGGAGACCACACCGATAACACCTCCTGTGGAGGACCACAATGGGGAAGTCACTACTGACCTAGCCATAGAGGAAGTGTACCCAGATGGTAGCACATACGGGGAGGGTCTTGGTGTTGTAGAGGAAAAGGGTGAGAACATAGAAGATGTGGGGGTTAAAGAGGATGGGAGAGCATTTGGGAAAGAGAGGGAGGGAGTTGACATCATAGATGAGTAGGCAGTAGGGAAGGAAGGAGGTGGTGGAAAGGGTAGCACCGGTGTGGATGGAAAGGAAGATGAAACCATCATGGCAGGTAAAGGCATGGCCGGAGCAAAAGTGCCCCCTGGTGGGATAGATGTAGAAGAAAGATTAGCTAGGAGCCCGGAGCTATGCATAACAGATGAGGTAGTAGCTTGTCCAGCAGAGGTTGAGGCGGGAGCAGATGGAGTCATCACTTCGACAGAAGAGGTGGTTGATGAAGACATCGTTGCAAGAGGAGGAGAGGGGCTGCCTTGACCTTGATGAGTTCCCGAGGAGCCCTCGTCCTTCGTACCCTCTTCTTTCACCTGTTCTCTGCTTTGCACTTCTTCTTCTCCGGAGTTTGGATCTGACCACCAGGGTTCATGTTGATCCAAGTCGATCCAAGTCAATGAGAGTGTCGATGAAGTTACTTGCTCTGGCTACTGCTCCAATGGGCTCACTTTGTGCTCGAGTTGAGGACTTTGCAAACTTACGTCGCATGTAATGCTTCTTGTACCGAGTTTGGTATGCCAAAAGTCTTTTCTCCACTCTCCTCAAGTACCTCCTAGTTCTCTTGCTAGCTCCTTCAAATGTTTCAGAACTACTCGGCATAAGACCTCTCTCTAGGACCTAGATCACCACTTCACTTGTGCTACTCATCACCAGCAGTGTCCCATCGTGATTGCCATAAAGTGTTTGAGGGGAGGGGTTCCTATCCTTTCGGAGGTGTTACCCGAGGCCAACCCAAGGCCAAAGGCCACTGGTGTGAGAAGCATGAGTGTTGCAATGCTCTAATGCAATGGATTGCGTAGAGTGCACCGTGCAGTGGTGTGCGAGTGCCGTATGCTATACTACAGTGAACAACGACGTACGAGTGCACTATGCTAAATGACAATCACTTGAGAACTCCACAACATAAGCAGAAGAAGAAACATTGTCATACACTAGTGAACAATCAGAAGAGACAATAAAAATTAAAAAGTGACCAAGATGGCCAAAGCATATATCACTGGACCAACGTCTCCAGGTCATAAGTCGCAAGTCACAAGAACACATATGTCTATCTCCATAGTAGACAGAGGGTACACACAAGTCTCTCCACACTCTCTCGTTGGCGAGCTCGTAGCTCCAGCCTCTATCTCTCCTCACACTCTCCTTTCTCCTGCTCCAGTGCCGAACGCCGAATGCTCAATGCTGAATCTCCCCTCCCCTTTCCACCTTTGCCTTCATCCTCATCCCTGCCTTGGAGGGTCCCTTCTTCACTAAGAATCTCTTATCTCCTTAGTTGTTGAGGATAGCCGTTGCACCTACAACGACTTCCTGACTCCCTGACTCGCCAGCCTCTTCTAATCATGATGGTGTAAATTGTCCATGTGCAGGTGAGCTAGATCACCGCACAACTAAACCACTGAACCACTGTGTAACTGTAAATACTCCTGACTGCTCTATGTGCTGAGCTCACTCTCCATGTGCACAGCTCTCGATGAGATCGCCTTGGGCATGATACTCCTGGTTGACCTATGGTTGACATGTGTCGACCCGTGGTTGACATGTGTTGACGCATGGTGTCCTAGGATAGTACTCCTGGATGAACTTGTGTGGTCAACTCCTCATGTCGTGTGGCTGACTTGTGTTGACACATGGTCAACATGTGGTCAACACAGGTCGTCATGTGGTCAACGCCTATCGTCATGTGATCAGGGGTGTTTCTATTGTAACAATGGCATAGTCACATGGGGACATAGTCATTAGGAGGACATATCACCCAAGCACATGGTCATGCAGCGTCAAGGGTCTTCATGTCGTGTAGTCACGCTCTGCCAACCTTTGCAGACCTGACTCATCCAACCTCTATAGACCTGACTCATTGGTGACATAGATGTTCATCTAGCGATGCCTTGTCAGATACAGGGTGGCTACAGGCGATGCAAATGGGGTAGTTACAACGCACGGACTCGGCGTAAGCTGGCCGCTGCAAGAGACATGAAGAGACTCCACAGCATGATGGCTAAGGATGAGGGGACAGCCAATAGGAGAGAGGGAGGGGATTTTCCATCCGAAAGGCGAGGGTGAAGAGGGGAGATGAGGGGGATGGGGATTGATTCAACATTGTATGGGGATTGAGAGTGAGAAGGAGAGAGGCTAGAGCTACGAGCTCGCCTATTGCATTATTATGGTGTATTGCTACTGTTGCATTGTTGTGGATGAGTGATCTCTGATCTCTCTTTAGAGAGACTAGTGTATGAGGATCCCTTCATTCTACGATATGCACTTGCTCGCGTTGTGCTCTTGTCTACCCTTTCTCCGTTATCTGTTATTAGCATTGTTCCTTCTTATCTCCTTTCTGGATTTGTTCTTCCTGTTCTAGTACTCAGCACTCCGTAGCATCTTCGACTAGTGTTGTGTCATAGGTTCATGCATCACACAGCGTAGTGCAACGGAGGTAGAGTTGTATCATAGGTCTACGCATCACCCACTTCACGCTCCTCACATCAGTGGCCTTAGGCCTCCGGTAACACCTCTGGAAGTGAGCGGACCTCCACCTTAGACACATGCATGAGAAAAAAATTGGCTCAAAACGAGCTAACAAAAATCCAAGGCGGAGGCTGAAAGTGCATAACGAGAGTCTCCAAGACCCAAGTGCCAGGAGAATAGGGTCAGGATCAAGATACCACTACGAGTCCTTGTCCCACTCCATGTAACCTGCAATGATAATAGGCTGGAAGGAAACCTCCAAAAGAATATCATCTGAAGATCTAAGAAGTGTACTTCCCGACTGAACATCAAAGACAAGGGTCTCCTCAAGTGCATTCCGCAAGGCAATAACTTGTAAAGGAATACCCGTCCCCATAAAAGCTCCCAACCAAGTGGACTCTGTGATAGGCATGTCATCTATATCTATCCACTCTGTTGGTATGGCTGCATCTATCTGCTGCATCTTGACTATACTCCCTCTGAGGTGGCCAACTAATAAGAGTCTTTGATCCTTTGGAAGCTTCCTAAAAGCCTTCCAGGCAACTACTGTGGAAGCATGTCCCCTCTCCCATCTAGACCACTGCATATAATGTGACACTCCTAGTGATCTGCCATGCTCATTCAATATAGTCATTCCACATGACTGGCTGCCTGTCTATTTCTTCGCGAGAGGAGGGTGGAACTCTCCAAAGAGTGCCTCTAAAGCTTTCCCAAGCTTTCAAAATGGCAGCCATGAGAGGGGAAGAGGGAGATCTAAGATGGGCTGAAATTAAAATCCATCTCGAGTTGTCAATCCAATCGCCCCCGTGAGATGGTGTACAAGATTGAATGCTGTGTAAGAAAAAATCTTTCCAAGGCTCCTGTCCAAGCATCAATCCTCTCACTACAAATTTGCAGAGCAAGGCCATACAATGCAAGTTCAGACCAATAATATTGAGACCTCTTTCCCCTGTGGGGACAATGAGGGTCTCCCTAGCCACCCTGGCTACAACATCTGAGGTGCCATCTAACCTTCTCCATAGAAAGTTCCTGATAGGTCTCATGGTAGTAGCCAACAATACCTGGTTCACAACCACTACTCTGGATGCAAGGCAGGAAATCCTTTTATGATTGCATGCGTGTTCATTAGATAGATTACACTGTCTACTTGTGTTACAATGAAATATTCTAATCTTGTATTTTCTGGTCTCCACTTTGGGGACAGCCTCTCGTAACATTAAAATACATGGATTTCACCCCAAAAAAAATACACACTTTTTTTTTGGGGGTGAGAATTTTGCCTTTATATTACACACACACACTTTTTTTTTTGGGTGAAACCGTTGTATTTATATCAGAAAAGCTTTTTACAATGAGAATATTGCATATAGAATGAAGAAGAAAGAGGTCCTTAAGTAGGCACCTCATACAAGGTCACTGACATCATTGATGACCTCAAAGCTCCACAATCATCTCCTCAATCTGCTCCTAGATTCTCTCAATCATCCTATGTGGCTCTCCACCACCTAACTGTGCTTGTGGGCACCTAACTGTGCCTCTAGCACTCACACATAGAAACATAAGGTGTGCCTGAGGCATACACCTTGAGATATCGCAACAAACCCCCCCTCAAGGAAATGCCTCAGGCTATGTCAAGGATACATCTAGTCTCATAGTTTCTCATGCCATCTCATGGTGGTCAAGGATAAATCTATGGCTAGGTTCTCATGCTAGCAAGGGTTCCCTTGGGTGTAAGGTTAACAGAAAGGGATACATAAAGACCTTCCAATGGTTATCTCCCCTGCATGTACATGCACACAATGTCTGCAGGAGGTACCATGGAACAAAACATACACATGGCCTACATCATAAGGTGACCAGAGGTGTTTACAAAACACACAAAACACAATAGTTTATTTGCATTCATTTTGGAGGACTATCCAGGCTGAGTACCTTGACATAAAAGAGAGATCTGGAGCATACATAGAGATGATTTAAAATGCATAATCTTCATGGGATGCCTCATCTTGTGGAGGCAAATTCACTGTAAGTAGATTTGCATTTTCTGTCTTTGCTTTGTCTCTGCAAAACTTCTCACTATGGTTGTTTTTGCCACAGTGCTTGCATGGATTAACTTTGAAGCAGTCCTTTGAAAGGTGATTTGTCTTTCCACAGTGATTGCAAGGAGAATACTTGCCCTTCTGGAATTTCATAACATAAGCAGTGTCATTGCCTTTCCTTAACTCCATATGTCTTTCTTCTTCTTGGAGAGCTGAGATAATGCCTTCAAGGTTTGGATTGGGAAGATTCTTCAAAGTGCTAACAATGTGATCAAAACTTTCAGGCATACTCTTAAGTAACACTGCCATAGCATCATCAGGGGTGATAGGAGAGTTGATAGAAGCTAACTGAGTCATAAGACTCCGCATATAGTTGACATGAGCAGCTAAAGTAGTATCACTTGCCATCTTTAATTCAAAGAAAGAGATTTTAAGTGATAGTTTAGATATGTGAGAGCTTGCACCAAAAATCAAGTCTAGCTTCTGCCATGCTTCCGATGGAGACTCCAAGTCAGATATATGATGTATGTAATCATCACCCAAAGCTAAAGCAATTATACCATATGCTTTTTCTTCTCTTGCTGGATCCCTTGCCGGTCGTGTCGGAGTTGAAGATTCTCCAGCATTTGAGGCCGTAGAAGAAGCGGTAGGAGTAGGTTTGACAAGTCCCCATAAGTTCTCCCGCATCAATGCAAATTTTACCTTCATTTGCCATGTATGGAAGCCCTTTCCATTGAACTTCTCAAGATTATATATGGTAGCCATGAGAGGGTCTAACCCAGATATTGGGCAGTGTCTATCTCTCTTACAAGGCAAAAATAACTGAAAGACTTCCAAAATATGAGCACTTAATGTAGCAAATAGTAGTGACTAGATTTCAAACAATGATGCTTCTTCTTACATGCTTCATAGAAGTGGATGAAATAAACATTTTCCAATCAAAACCAGGTCTAGCAAGTCAAAACAAAACTGAATCCACACTTGTACTGAAGTTATTGAAAGCTTCAAAAAACCAAAAATGCTAGAGTAGCATTTTATGTAGCATCATCTTCAAAAACTTGTCCAAAACTGTCAAAACTGAAATGCTGAACTTGGAGGGCTTGTAGCTCACTCTTCAAAGCAAGGAAAAGAGGGCTTTCTGAAGCAAAAGAAAGCTCATATACCAGAGAAGGTCCAGCACAGAGGTTGGACGAAATGGTGCGCACTTTTGCCCGGGAGAGTTGCTACAGGCTGAAACTGAATTTTGACGATTTCTCCCTCGTTACTGAACCAAATGACCTGAAAAATGGCTCAAAATCTTCGTCTTGAGGTCGCCCATCTACTCCTAAGAGGGCTCAGGCAATGGCGGAGTAGGCAGGGAGTATTGAGCAACATAAGAAATTCGCTATTTGGAGAATGGCAGCCACCACAGACGTTTTTTTTTCAATTGCTTGCAGGTGGAAGTTCGCCCATACTAGAGGAGTTTCCAGCTCAGAGGGTTTGGGCAATGGCTGTTTGTAGATGGAGAACCAAGCTCTCAAAGATTTTGGGAAGAAAGAGGAAAATGGAGAAGAAGAAGATGAAGAAGAAGATGATGATGTGGCAGAAATGGGCTCAAGGGGGATCAAAGGGCTCTGATACCATGTTGGAATACTGAAAGGAAAGAGTAGAGTTGACACAAAATCAGAGTACTTGCATATAGAATGAAGAAGAAAGAGGTCCTTAAGTAGGCACCTCATACAAGGTCACTGACATCATTGATGACCTCAAAGCTCCACAATCATCTCCTCAATCTGCTCCTAGATTCTCTCAATCATCCTATGTGGCTCTCCACCACCTAACTGTGCTTGTGGGCACCTAACTGTGCCTCTAGCACTCACACATAGAAACATAAGGTGTGCTTTGTTGGGATATCTCAAGGTGTATGCCTCAGGCACACCTTATGTTTCTATGTGTGAGTGCTAGAGGCACAGTTAGGTGCCCACAAGCACAGTTAGGTGGTGGAGAGCCACATAGGATGATTGAGTGAATCTAGGAGCAGATTGAGGAGATGATTGAGGAGCTTTGAGGTCATCAGTGATGTCAGTGACCTTGTATGAGGTGCCTACTTAAGGACCTCTTTCTTCTTCATTCTATAAGCAAGTATTCTGAGTTTGTGTCCACTCTACTCTTTCTTTTCAGTATTCCAACATGGTATCAGAGCCCTTTGATCCCCCTTGAGCCCATTTCTGCCACATCATCATCTTCTTCTTCATCTTCTTCTTCTCCATTTTCCTCTTTCTTCCCAAAATCTTTGAGAGCTTGGTTCTCCATCTACAAACAGCCATTGCCCAAACCCTCTAAGCTGGAAATTCCTCTAGTATGGGCGAACTTCCACCTGCAAGCAATTGAAGAAAAAACGTCTGTGGTGGCTGCCATTCTCCAAACAGCGAATTTCTTCTGTTGCTCAATACTCCCTGCATACTCCGCCATTGCCTGAGCCCTCTTAGGAGTAGATGGGCGACCTCAAGACGAAGATTTTGAGCCATTTTTCAGGTCATTTGGTTCAGTAACGAGGGAGAAATCGTCAAAACTCAGTTTCAGCCTGTAGCAACTCTCCCGGGCAAAAGTGCGCACCATTTCGTCCAACCTCTGTGCTGGACCTTCTCTGGTATATGAGCTTTCTTTTGCTTCAGAAAGCCCTCTTTTCCTTGCTTTGAAGAGTGAGCTACAAGCCCTCCAAGTTCAGCATTTCAGTTTTGACAGTTTTGGACAAGTTTTTGAAGATGATGCTACATAAAATGCTACTCTAGCATTTCTGGTTTTTTGAAGCTTTCAATAACTTCAGTACAAGTGTGGATTCAGTTTTGTTTTGACTTGCTAGACCTGGTTTTGATTGGAAAGTGTTTATTTCATCCACTTCTATGAAGCATGTAAGTGAAAGCATCATTGTTTGAAATTTGGTCACAAGACTTTGCTACATTAAATGCTTATATTTTGAAGCATTTCAGTTGTTATTCTAAGCCCTGTAAGAGAGAAGACACTACCCAATACTTGGGTTAGAGCCTCTCATGGCTTGCTTATGCAAAATATGTGAAAAGCCAAAACATAAAGCAATGTCTTGTTATGCTACAAAGGATGAAAATGCCAACCTGACTTCCTTGTTGAAGATTGCCAAAACAATGGTTGCCAAAAAGGAAGCAACTACAGAAATCTACCCTCTCATGGAACTTTTATTTGACTCCAAGTACAAGAAAAAGATGAAGGTCAAAGCTTCTCTACACAACTATGGAGATGACAAGATAATTGTTCTCTTGAAGGATATGATTTTCAGATCCACTTGTTCTATCATAGTACCATCTTATAAGGCACTAGACACTGCCCATGTGGTAAGACCTTGCCTTGACATGGATATTTTGCCTCCACAAGATGAGGCATCCCATGAAGATTATGCATTTTAAATCATCTCTATGTATGCTCCAGATCACTCTTTTTATGTCAAGGTACTCAGCCTGGATAGTCCTCCAAAATGAATGAAAATAAACTATTGTGTGTTGTGTGTTTTGTAAACACCTCTGGTCACCTTATGATGTAGGCCATGTGTATGGTTTGTTCCATGGTACCTCCTACAGACATTGTGTGCATGTACATGTAGGAGAGATAACCATTGGAAGGTCTGTTTGTATCCCTTTCTGTTTACCTTACACCCAAGGGAACCCTTGCTAGCATGAGAACCTAGCCATAGATTAATCCTTGACCACCATGAGATGGCATGAGAAACTATGAGACTAGATGTATCCTTGACATAGCCTGAGGCATTTCCTTGAGGGGGGGTTTGTTGGGATATCTCAAGGTGTATGCCTCAGGCACACCTTATGTTTCTATGTGTGAGTGCTAGAGGCACAGTTAGGTGCCCACAAGCACAGTTAGGTGGTGGAGAGCCACATAGGATGATTGAGTGAATCTAGGAGCAGATTGAGGAGATGATTGAGGAGCTTTGAGGTCATCAGTGATGTCAGTGACCTTGTATGAGGTGCCTACTTAAGGACCTCTTTCTTCTTCATTCTATAAGCAAGTATTCTGAGTTTGTGTCCACTCTACTCTTTCTTTTCAGTATTCCAACAAATACAGAATAGACTATTTAGAAAAATCAGAAGCAATGGAAAAACACCTCTAAACAAGATACATCCGAGTCATCCTCACGACAAGCATCATACAGAGATTGTCGTAATGAGGCTCTGAAAAACTCGTAAGGTTGCAGCAATGGTTGCCCTAGGAAAACTTGATTCTTTGTTTCCAAATAGTCTAGAGTGCCCAAAATCTAACCCAATGAAAAAAAAAGAGTGTATTGAGTTTGCACTGAAGTCAACCTCCCAAAGATCCATAAATATTTCCCAAATCGATGAGTAGGGAAGCGCAGATGAAGACAGTGTGAAATACGATCCAAGAGACCTCTGGAGTGAACAAACACACACATATATATATGTGTGGGTATACGTTGCAACCAACAAGACACATTCCATGTTGCAACATCTCTATCTCATGGCTCTAGCACAGCAATTGGTTCAATATAGTCTTTGGAATTTAGATTGTGCAAGTTCAAGACTTTTAGGTTGTATCTTATAATCAATTTGAAGCTTCAAATTAGTATTAGTCATCATTCATTTATGAAATTGTCAAATCCATCGGTCTATGTGTTCATATACATTCATATGTGCCTATTTGAAAATATGTTGGATGTATGAAAAGTAGCTCTTCGCAAGAGGGGGATATTTTATTGCGAGCTTTTTCATTCTTTTGCGAGCTTTTTTGAGTTGTGAATGGAAAAGAGTCGAAAGGGAATACTAAAAACATACACCTTTGTGAGATTAAGGGTTTTCTTGCTATCTTTATTTGAGCCTCAAAGTAAGAATTTTTAGCATGGATCACCAATTAATGGATCATGTTCATGTCACCATGAACTTGTGTGATGGAGCCCCCAAAGCTCAGCTAGGGATTGTGTTGCAATAGCCCTTGGCCAAGCTCTAGGGATCCTTTTTTGAATCTTTGTTTAGGACAATCTTCCCCTTCACATGAAGCTAATAAGGATGCCCTTTTAGTATCATTTGTTATGCTTTTGTTGAAATTATTCATTATTAATAATCACTAAGTATATATATTCAAACTATTGATATACAATGATGGTTGGCAAAACATTATGTCCATGTGTAGCATGATAAGTTCAAGCTCTTATGAAACAAAGGATTTTCAATAAAAACTTTTTAAATATGTAGAATTTATACACTATAACATAATAACTGGATATGTTCATATTACAGTGATCGTTGTGACTACAAACATGACCATGTTTGGAATCATATTGACCAAGTTATGGCCAAAATAAGACTGGCTGTCCAAGCCCCCCAAGCACGGCCAGGGGCTACGCTAGCGTAGTCCCTTAAGTGCTTGGGGAGCTTAGACAGCCAGTTTTTTTTTTTTTTTTCAAGAAAGAGACTTCTATTAAGTAAGAAAAAACCCGCGAGAGCAAGCTCAAAGCAAAATACATCATGAAATCATGAGGATAAATAAAACCCCCTCAAAGTGAGGTGGGAAACAACCAAGGCTGAGGCTGAAAGTGCCACCTCGACCTTGTAGGGGTCTCATAGAAGAAAGGAGAATCCTTCCATTCCCTGAAAAAAACCCTCCTAGCTGAGGCTGCACGAGAGTCTCCTTGCATACTCGTCCATACAGCCATCAAGGTATGAGCGGTGTCTGTCCAGATGTCTGTCCAGATACTAGCCAATGTGTGCGAGGGATGAACCTGAGTACCCTCCAAAGCCTCTGTGCATCTGGCTCTCCAGATATGCCAGGATGCTATGCTCGCTAGAATCTCCCAAGAGGTAATCACAAAGGCATGTACAGCTGTAAAAGGAAGGTGTGGTACCACATCTGATGAACAGGACTCAATCTGATGACGTCGAATCAAAATGGCCCGAGAGGAGTCAAGTCTCTCATAGAATACTTGAGGCCCTATAAGAGAAAGCCAAGCCACTGAGCCCCATGTCATAAAGAATGGGGAGTGGGCAAAGTGACTGAAAATTCTGGCTACCCCATCCAAATCATCCTCACCTGTCTGCAATCCCATAAGCAATGCTAAATAGTCTCCGAAGCAGAGAGGCAACGAGGGCAAGTAGGGTCGGCTCTGAACCTGGATCTCCAAAGGTTCACTGCAATCCCACCATGGATAAAAAGCCAAAAGAAGAGAGTGATCTTTCTATTCGTGTGCGATTTCCAAAAGCACCTCTATAGATCCACAGTGATATCAAATGTCTCCCAATGAGGAACTCTAGAAGGTCTCCAACCTCTACTACTGAGTTGAAATCTCTTGGCATTACTGACCATGTAACAAAAGAAGGGGATGCTCTTCTCTCAATGCCTTCCGTCAATCCACTCCCACTCTCCAAGGTCCCACTACAAATACCTAATGGAAACTCCCCTGTAGAGCCAGTCTTATTTTGGCCATAACTTGGTCAATATGACTCCAAACATGGCCATGTTTGTAGTCAAAACGATCGGTGTGATATGAATAAAGCCATTTCTTATGTTAGAGTATCAAAATTCAATATAATTAAAAAGTTTTTGTTTAACTTCTCTATCAAACACTTACAATTGGCAGCTTTTAACTAGAAGTAGGAGGCCTTATTGGCATAAAGGCTAGCTTCTTGTCCATAGAGACCTGAAAGAGTATCTTTATAATTGTCTTTTGAAATGGTTTAGAGAACCCAAAGAGCTAGGTGGCGGGGCTAGGACACCTTGTTAGCATAAAACCTTTCATCGACCTTAAGAGACCACCCAAATAGTATCTTCATGATTTTCTTGTGACTTGGTTTAATGATTACATATATTGTCATCAACACTGGTGATTAAAGAGACATGAAAGGTCTTCAAGATTAGGATTTATTACATTATTGGTATGTGTGCCTTGGTTGTAGTGCTTGCATGGAATGCAAGTTTGGAATGCTTGTCTTCAAATACGTGATGCTTTTTATGCATGACCAAAAAGATGCTTTGAAGGCATGCTTCTAATTAGTCATTGCATTGGTTTGAAGATCAATGATTTGAAGGGTTTTTTTTAAATGCAATTTTGAAATGATTACCTTCAAATAAAAAATGCATCCTTCCAATCATTGCATTGCTTTGAAGATGTGCACGCTTCTAATCAATCAAATGCTTCCAGTTACTACATTACTTCAAAGATTAATGCATGTTTAGAATACTCTTAATATGCAACCACACAATAATATATCATTTGAAACCCTTACCTTCTTTTCTTGAGCTCTCACACTCCTTTAAATCCATGTCCTAGAACCTTGCCAACTAACCTTCTTTCTCAAGTGATCACATGGATCAAGGGTTGTGTTATCAATGTTGCTCAACATATGTGAGTCTTATATCATGTGAAGTCCCCCAAGTGTTGTGTTATATAATGTTCTAAAAAATGACCAAAAAAATCAAGTCCCCCAAGCTCATCCCAAGAAAAGATCGCAAAAAATTTCTCCTTACTCATGAATAGTGATTGCGTGTTGAATGGAAGTTATCAGGTTAAAGGAGGCTGAATAACAATATAAGTTTTGTTCCCTCTTATTATATGAAGAATATAATGTTGCATCCGTGCTTTATAGGATGCGCTTGAAAGTAAATTGGAGAAGAAAAGAAAAACAAAACTTGGGGCTCCTTTTGGTAAGAACATTGCATGCTTTGTGGATGATGTGAATATGCCAGCAAAAGATCGTTATGGCGCACAGCCAGTGATTGAGCTACTCAGACAGCTTCAAGACTTCAAAGGATTTTATGATCGCCGGCAGCTTTTTTGGAAGGATATTGAGGACATGACATTACTGGCTGCTTGTGCGCCACCTGGGGGAGGCCGAAATGAAGTTAGTGACTCTTCTTTTTAGTTCCATCTCTTTCTCTTTGTTTTCACTTTGACTTCATAACCTCCATTCTGGTTTCTCTAGACAGAAGACATAAGGGGGCACACCAAGCTATTGATTCAGAAAGAGATAAAACCACTTTACTCAGTGGAGAAATCAATGTCGAAGGATAAGGACAAACAATTTTCCTTTTCATTTTTTATATGATGAGGGGTGAAATGTTGTGAGTCATATTTCACTACTGTGAGCTTTAAGTTATTTCCCTTTACTTTTTTCTCCTCAGAAAACGTGTAGTTTTTTAGGCCTTGGAAAACAAAGTACAAAGGACATGTACACTATTACACCACGAAGGGTGTGTAATTTTTCAAATGCAACACCCAAATCAAAATTTTAGGGGGGAAATGATACACAGAATGGGAGGGCCAGAAGGATGCTGTAAAATTGCAAGAAATCTAAGTAAATTCAATGCTACCTACACATAACAAAAAAATATCACTTTGTAAATCATAAGAAGATGCAAGATTCTATGGAAGCTCGAGCTCCACTAGCTCCCTTCCCCCTCCCACTACTACCTGCCCCCCCTCCCTTAGCCCAACTGCAGCTATTCTACACCTCTCCGTTTGAGAGCATCTAGCCTGTAAACATTAGCTCATGGGGTTTCTTGCCTATCGCCCCCTGCAGTTTTTGCTCAGTTTGTCCCCCTCTTCTGCTCTAGGTCCCCCCTGTTTTTCCTCGCTCTTCTTGCTCATGCTTTGGCCTATTTGTAGGCTGTATGGCCACCCTTCACAGCCCATCTGGGCCTTCCTTCCCAAATTATATATCCTGGGCTCTTCTTGCTCCCGCATGTGCTGTTTCCCATCCTATTGGGCTTTTATCTCCAATCTAAACCTTTGACCTTACCCACCCCCAGCTTGCCTTTCCCCTTTTCCACCAGCCCCCTATCCCTCAGTTAGCTTTGAATCTACCTTATGACCCCTTCCTTCCCTTCTTCTTACTTCCTTATCCTCTCTTCCTTCTTGCTTCTTCCTTCTCTCATTTCATATTCTCTCTTGCCTTTAGTGTTCCTTCCCTCCTCCATCCCTTTCCTTTCTTCCTTTCTTGAGAAGCTAGCAACATGTGCCTGAGAGGTTTCATGGTTTGGTAGGTGACCACCTAGGGTCTAGCTAGAGGAGCTCTTATGGAAGCACCCTATCTCATCTTGCTTTGTCTAGAGGATAAATAGTAGGTTGAGCAAGCCATGTGAAAACTTATTAATATATTGATCATTGGGTGCCTTGTGGGACTTTTTGGTATAGGCGAGGAGCATTAGACCGAGACCACATCTGGGATTTGACAATCTATGAGCGTGGAGTCTTTTTGATCCAGCTATTTGAGATGGCCTATAATTTGTTGCAGAAATGCCCAATCTACCTTGGACCTCACATTGATTGCTTCAGTCCTTGGTACCATGTTTTTTTTTTGGGGAAAAAAGAGAGTTCTATCAAGTATGAAAGAAATCCGAAAGCAAATCTCAATGGAAAAGCATGAGAAAAAATCCTTCTCTCCGTGCCTTGCATCAATCCATTCTCACTTCTTCTTTTTTTTTCAAAAAGATTACTTGATTATGTATGAATGAAAGCCGCAAGAGCAAGCTCTAATGCGGGAGTACATCATGACATGCATGAAAGAAAACACAACTCAAAAAGAGCTAACAAAAATTCCAAGGTGGAGGCTGAAAATGCCACCTCAACCCTGAAAAAGTCTCAAAGAAGAACAAAGATCCTCTCCAAACTCTGAAAAAGGTATCTCTCATGGCTGTAGCTGCTCTGGAGGATCCCTGCATGCTTGCCCAGATGGCCATCAATGTGTGAATAGTATCAGTCCATATGCTAGCCTTAGACTGGGACGGGTGAACCTGTGAAGCCTCCATCACCTCCGTACATTTGACCCTTCAAATATGCAAAGCTGCAATGCTAGCCAGAATCTCCCAAGATGTGTCTACTGAGGTATGAGCAGCTCTAAAAGGAGTGAAAGGAACATCTTGGAGAGAACATGACTCCACAGAGTGTCTACTGAGGTATGAGCAGCTCTAAAAGGAGTGAAAGGAACATCTTGGAGAGAACATGACTCCACAGAGTGTCTTCGTGTAATGAAGGATGAGCCTAAGTCCTGTCCCTCGAAAAACACTTGAGGTCCAGTAAGAGATAACCATGCCACTCATCCCCAAGTCATGAAGAAGGGTGCTCTATGAAATATGTAAAGAGTCTTGGCAACACCCTTCTAGATCGTCCTCGCGGTTCACTACAATACCTCCATGAATAGAAAGTCAAAAGAAGAGAGTGATCTTTCTATTTCTGAGGGATTTCCAGAGCCTCCTCCAAAAAAATTTATGCACCTGCCCTTTTTGGTATTAGCGACTTCTACTGCTCAGTTGCTTGTACCAGGAGACGAGATATTCTCAGACGTGAGATTGGTGTTCGCCAGCAGTTGGCAGCTTTGCAGAGGGAAGAGCAGAAACGGCCTTCAGATGCTTGGATTCAAGAGCGCCTTGCTGTAGCAAGGGCTCATCAGCAGTTATTGCTTGATCAGAGAGCAGAGTATGCCTTTCATGCACGGGAGTCCTTCTGAATTCAGATGGGTGGTAGAGTCAATAAACACTTTTTCTCTACTCTTGGCCCTAGACATAGTTGAGAGAGTGTATCCCAGCTTATTGACTCGCATGGGGTTTTACAGACAGAGACTGATGATGTCTTACGCATAGCTTCAGATTTCTATGCCACCCTTCTCACTGCTGATCCTAAGACACTTGATAGAGAGGATGCTAGACAGGCTATTTGGCAGAGCATTCCTGTGTGGTGAATCCGAGTATGCATGTTCTACTCGATGCACCTTTCACCAACACAGAGTTCAGAACTGCACTTTTAGCCCTTCACAAGGTCAAGTGCCCAGGTTCAGATGGCCTCACCCCGTCTTTTTTCATTGCATTTTGGGATATGATTGGAGACTATATTACTTCAGCCTTGTAGGCCATTTGGGACTCTGGCGAGATGCCTGGGTCGCTTATAGAGGGTCTCATCCACCTTATCCCAAAAGGAGGTTGCAGAAATTTAGTGTCCCAGTGGAGGCCTATCACACTTCTGGGGACTTGTTACAAGATTCTGGCCAAGGCTATCAGCCTCCGATTGCAGCCCCTTCTCCCTGATCTTATTCATGACACTCAGACGGGATTTGTGCATGGCAGAAGCATTTTTTATAACATTTTTTCTTTCTGGGAAGCTTCAGAGTGGGCCATGCAGAGTGGCCAGAATCTTGCCATTCTACTTTTGGACTTTGAGAAAGCTTATGACAGAGTAGATTGGGGTTTTTTGGAGGGCACCCTTCTACGCTTTGGCTTTATTGATGCTTGGATCAGACGTGTTTCCTCTTTGTACAGATCAGCCCACAGCTAGGTACTTATTGGTGGGGTAAGGGGTGAGAGATTTCAGATTTCGAGATCAGTCCGTCAAGGATGCCCCCTTGCTCCTTTCCTTTTTTTGTTCGTGGCCGAAGCTATGAGTATCTATGTTAGATCTCAAGCTGACATCTTTGGGCTGAGACTTCCCATCAGAAGGGAAGAGGAGCTACTTGACAGTGAGTTGGCAGATGACACAGTAGTTTACTTGGATGCCACTCCACAGACGCTCACTTCTTTCAAGACAGCATTGGATTTATTTTGCTTGGCGGCAGGGGCGCAGATAAATTTGCATAAATCCAATGGCTTTTGGATTAGTGATGAGGACACTCCAGTTTGGGGGCTTGACATAGGATTCACTTGGGTTCAGAGGGGTGAGCCTATCAGGTATTTGGGCTGCCAGGTCGGCTTGGATATTTCTACCACGCAGCAGTTTGCTCCCGTTTTGGAGAGCATCATAAGGAAGCTTCTTTTTTGGAGCTCAGCCAAGCTAGATCTTGCCTCTAGAGTTGTGGTGGTCAACCAGGTCCTCTTGGCCACGGCCGGGTTTGTTTTTTCATGCTGGTGCCATTCTAGCGACTGCATCATTTAGCTCAGAAGACCGATCAGAAACTTTCTGTGGAGTGGGCTTGATGGCACAGCAGATGCCTTAGCCAGGGTGGCTTGGGAGACCCTCATCCTCCCTACACAGGAAGGGGGTCTCAATATTATTGATCCAGATTTACAGTGCAAAGCTTTACTTTGTAAGATGGTGGTGCGGGGACTTATGCCAGTGGAAGGACTTTCTTATCAGCAGCATACAGAGGTGCACACCTTCTTCAGGAGGAGACTGGATGAGCGGTGTTAGGTGTATCTTCACCACAGCACACCTCAGATCACCTTCGTCCCCACTCATGGTTGCCATTCTGAAAGCTTGGGCCAGTTTCAGAAGCACTCTTCGGAGGATTCCTCCTTCCTTTTGGGAAGAGATTGATAGGCAACCCATCATGTGGAATGACAATATTTTAGATGATCATGGCAGACCACTGGGTGCCTCACTCTACATGCAGTGGTCCAGGTGGGAGAGGGGACCTGCATCTTCTATGGGGTCTTGGAAAGCTTTCCATAGGCTTCCAGAGGAGACCAAATCAAGGTTGACAGGACATCTCAGAGGGAGTGCAGGGAGGATCTTGCAGATTGAGGCAGCCCTTCCAGAGGTTTGGGTAGACACAGATGATATGCCACTCACTTCCTCCACTTGGGCAGGTACTTTTTCGAGAGGCGGTGTTCCGCTTCAAGTTTTGGCCTTTCGAGATGCACAGGAGGATGCTTTGGTTTTTAGTGTTCAGGATGGTGGCAGATTGCTCAGGTCCACAGAGGACATCTTGCTTGAGTCTGCTTTTCAGCCTATCAGGGTTGCAGGTCTTTTGGTACAGGGATCAGATTCAGAGTGGTTCCTAGACCCAGATCCCTGACTACTCTCCACCGGGTCTTGGAGGCTCTGGCTCTATGGGGGAGTTCCCATCAGGTATTTGCAGTGGAACCCTGGAGAGTGGGAGTGGATTGACGCAGGGCATCGAGAGAAGAGCATCCCCTTCTTTCGTTACACAGTCAGTAATGCCAGGAGATATCAGCTCAGTAGTAGAGGTTGGAGACCTTCCAGAGTTCCTCATTGGGAGACATTTGATATCACTGCGGATTTGCAGAGGTGCTTCTGGAGGAGACTCTGGAAATCGCACAGGAATAGAAAGATTACTATCTTCTTTTGGCTTTCTATCCATGGTGGGATTGCAGTGAACCTTTGGAGGTCCAGGTTTGGAGCCGACCCTACTTGCCCTCGATGCCTCTCTGCTTCGGAGACTATTCAGCATTGCTTATGGGATTGCAGACAGGTGAGGATGATTTGGATGGGGGTAGCCAGGATTTTTAGTCACTTTGCCCACTCCCCATTTTTTATGACATGGGGCTCAGTGGCTTGGCTTTCTCTTACAGGACCTCAGGTTTTTTATGAGAGATTTGACTCCTCTCGGGCCATTTCGGTTCGACGTCATCGGACTGAGTCCTGTTCGTTGGATGTGGTACCACACCTTCCTTTTACAGCTGTACATGCCTGTGTGGATACTTCTTGGGAGATTCTAGCGAGCATAGCATCCTGGCATATCTGGAGAGCCAGATGCACAGAGGCTTTGGGGGATACTTAGGTTCATCCCTCCCACACATTGGCTAGTATCTGGACAGACATCTGGACAGACACCGTACATACTTTGATGGCCGTATGGACGGGTATGCAGGGAGACTCCCGTGCAGCCTCAGCTAGGAGGGCTTCTTTCTTCAGGGAATGGAAGGATTCTCCTTTCTTCTCTGAGACTACTACAGGGTTGAGGTGGCACTTTCAGCCTCATCCTTGGTTGTTTTCCACCTCACTCTGAGGTGATTTTTTATTTATCCTTATGATTTCATGTGTATTCCGCTTTGAGCTTGCTCTCGCGGGTTTATTCTCTTACTTAATAGAAGTCTTTTTCTTGGAAAATTAAAAAAAAAATAAAATTATGCACCTCTGCATAAATATGAAAATTATCCCAACGAGGAGCTCCAGAGGGCCTCCAACCTCTACTACTAAGCTGAAATTTCTTGGCATTTCTAACTATGTAGCGAAAGAAGGGGATGCTCTTCTCTCAATGCCCTTCATCAATCCATTCCCACTCCTCTGTGTCCCACTGCAAGAACCTGATGAGAGAACCACCATATAACAAGAGTCTCCAAGACCCAAGTGCCAGGAGAACGGGGTCAAGATCAAGATACCACTGTGAATCCGTGCCCCACTCCATGTACCTTGCAATCCTAACAGGTTGGAAGGCAACCTCCAAAAGAATATCATCTGAGGATCTGAGAAGTTTGCCTCCTGACTGAACATCAAAGACAAGGGTCTCCTTATGTGCATCCCGCAAGGCAATGACCTGTAAAGGAACATGCGTCCTCGAAAAGGCTCCCAACCAAGTGGACTCTGTGATTAGTAAGTCATCTTTATATATCCACTCTGTTGGTATGGCTACCTCTACATGTTGCATCTTGATTGCACTCCCTCTAAGGTGGCCAACTGATAAGAGTCTCTGATCCTCTGGAAGTTGTTTAAAAGCCTTCCAGGCACCTACAGTGGAAGCAGGTCCCCTCTCCCATCTAGACCACTACTGCAAATAATGTCACACCCCCAGTGATCTGCCATGCTCATCCAGCATGGATTCATTCCACAGAGCTAGATGCCTGTCTATTTCTTCACGAGAGGAGGGTGTAACTCTCCAAAGAGTGTCTCTGAAGCTACCCCAAGCTTTCAGAATGGAAGCCATGAGAGGGGAAGAGGGAGACCTAAGATGGGTTGAAGTAAAAATCCATCTAGAGCTGTCCATTAAATCTCCCCCGTGAGAAGGTGTACAAGATTGAATGCTACATAGGAAAAAGTCCTTCCAATGCCCCTGTCCAGGCATCAAACCTCTCACTACAAATTTGAAGAGCAAGGCCATACACTGCAAATTCGGATTAATAATATTGAGATCTCCTTCCTCAATGGTGAGAATGAGGGTCTCCCAAGCCACCCTGGCTACAACATCTGAGGTGCCATCTAACCCACTCCAAAGAAAGTTCCCGACAGGTCTCATGAGTTGAGATATACAATCTCTAGATCTGCACCAACAAGAGCAAACAAACCAGGTAGTAGCCAATAATACCTGGTTCACAACCACTACTCTGGATGCAAGGTCAAGTCTGGCGAAACTCCAAAAAATGAGTTTTCTCATGATGCTCTCCAACACGGGAGAAAACTGTTGCGCTTGGAAAGATGCCCACCCCAACGTGGCATCCTAAGTACCTGATGGAAACAACCCCTCTGAATCCAAGTGAATCCTATGTCAATCCCCCAGTCTGGAGTGTCCTCATCACTAATTTAAAAGCCATTGGATTTGTTCCAATAAATATGGGCCCTTGCTGCAGTGCAAAACAAATCCAAGGTTGTTCTGAAAGAGGTGAGTGTACGTGGTATGGCATCCAAAAAAATAGCCGTATCATCTGTAAACTCACTATCCAAAAGCTCATCCTCCTGCCTCAACGGAAGACTCAGCCCTATAAAATCAACTTGAGTTCTAAGATAGTAGCTCATAGCTTCAGCCACAAAAGGGGGCTAAAGGGCATCCCTGACCGACCAATCTGGTAATCTGAAATCTGTCTCCCTTGACTCCAATGAGAACCTGGCTATGGGCTGATCTATAGAGAGCTGACACCCCTCTAATCCATGCATTTGTTAATCCAAAGCGAGAGAGGGTACCCTCTAGGAAACCCCAGTCTACTCTATCAAAAGCCTTCTCAAAGTCTAGGAGTAGAATGGCAAGCCTATGGCCATTATGTATGGCCCATTCAGAAGCCTCCCATAATGAGAAAATATTATCAAAGGTGTTCCTGCCATGCACAGAACCCGTCTGTGTATCATGTATAAGATCTAGAAGAAAGGGCTGTAGACATAGGCTGATTGATTTTGCTAGGATTTTGTACAAATTGCCCAACAAAGTGATTGGTCTCCACTATGACACTAAATTCCTGCAACCCCCTTTGGGAAAAATACACCCCCCTTTAAGGATAAGATGAATGAGGCCCTCAGTGAGTGAGTATGGCATCTCACTCGAGTCCCAAACGCCTGCAAGGCTGAGGTAATGTGATCCCCAATCTGATCCCAAAATGAAATAAAGAAAGAGAGTGTAAGGCCATCTGAACCAGGACACTTGCCCTTGTGAAGGGCAAATAGAGAAGTCCTGAACTCTATGTTGGTGAATGGTGCATCAAGCGAGACTAACATATCTCCAGTCACCAACATAGGTAAATGCTGCCAAATAATACCTCGAGCATCATCTCTGGCCTGAGTGTCAGGATCTGCTATAAGAAGGGAGGCATAAAAATCTGTAGCTACCTGCAAGATGGTATCTAGATATGTCTGTAAAACTCTGTCTGAGTCAACAAGCTGTGAAACGCTCTCCCTACTATGTCTGCTGCCTTGAGTAGAGAAGAACTGCTTGTTGACCCTACCTCCCATCTGGGTCCAAAATGACTCCCTGGCATGAAAGGCATACTTTGCTCTCTGATCCAACAATGACTACTGCTGACCCTTGCTGCAGCAAGGCACTCCTAAACCCAAGCATCTGTAGGCCTCTTCTGCTCTTCCCTCTGAAGATCAACCAACTACTGGCGGATACCTATCTCTTGCCTAAGAATCTCACCTCTCCTGAAACGAGCAACTGAGTGATAAAATTCGCTAACATCTAAGAGGGTTGCTGCTATATCTGACGGGGAAAGCAGACCATCATGCATGTGAGAAACCCAAGTCTGTAGAATTACCTCTGTGAGGCCCTCCTCTATGTAGAATGCATCTGGAATCTTGATACTGGCAGAGTGACTCCTTACCTGAGGATCTGAAACATATAGAACAACTGGAAAATTATCTGAAGTGGACACCCAGGTGTAATGCATACTGTCCCACCTCTGTCCAGAGCCCAATCATCCACATAAAATCTGTCAATCCGTGCATGGATAGGCATCTACACCCTCCTGTTCAACCAAGAAAACAGGAGTGAATGCGTCTGAGTGCGAAAAGCATCATCATGCCAAGTATCTCTGCCACTATACTGAAAAAGGAAGGCATCCCAGGCTGCTCTCTCTAGGGAATGTAAGCCACCTTCCCTACCACCTCTTTTGTCTGTGGGCATTTCAACCATGTTGAAATCACCCCCAATGATCCAAGACTCTGCAATGCATGACCAAGAAAGCATCTCCTTCTAGAAAAGGACACGGTCCCCTCTTGAATTGGGGCATAAATGTTTAAGAAGCCAACCTTACACCCACCAATCAAAAGAATGACCCACTGAGCTCTAGAGGGAACTATGGTCCCATGTCCAATCACCAAGGGTAGCATAGAATAAGAAACAAAAATACAAGTACCTCCCCTGGTGCCGAAGGCGGGTGACAAAAAAGTATGCCCTGAAATGAAGCTTACCCAACTTGGCACAATCCCTGACATCCAATTTGTGTTCCTGAATCATGAGGACATCAATGGGACCCCCAGTAACACCTGGATGAAGTTGGCTACGGATCAAAAGCCTACGGCGGCGGTGAGGTACACCTCCATGTCCATGAATGTTCCAACTGGACAATCCTCATTGACGAGACGAAGAGGCCGGATGAAAAACTCTACCCGGCGGAGATATCCCTCTCTTGGCAGAGATATCCCTCTCTTGGGAAAAGTTCCTCCTATCAAGAGGAGGGAAGTCAACTGGGGAAAGTACTCCCACACCTGCAGAGGGGGAAGCTCTATCCATGGTGCTTTGAATGAAGTGCTCCCCAAGGGTAGAGGATACAAACTCCTCCTCTAAATCAAACTCTGCCATGTAAGCCAGAAGTACAAAATAATTCCTAATGGTGCCATGTAATCAAACTCTCCCAGATGTGGAGCTGGCTCAACAACTCTGGCTCGCACCCAACGGGGGATGACTGGAAAGGAGCAACCTCATCAGCACAAGGAACTAAAATAGGTATATCTCCTGCCTGTAAGGGAGAGGGGAGACGGAGGTAGGCTGAGGGGGAGGCGTGGGGAGCTGAGTTAGGAAGGAAGGGGGCGGGGAGGGAGAGGGAGAAGGTTTTTTTTTTTTTTTTTAACTCTCTTTTTTTTTTTCCCCCCGGGGGGGTCACCTTGGGGGGGAGAGCAGCGGGGGGGGGGGGGGAGAGCGTGGGGGAGGGAGGGGGGCGGGGGAGGAGAAGGGGGCGGGGGGCTGGCGGGGGAGAGGGAGGGCGGAGGAGAAGGGGGTAGCGGGGAGGGGGAGAGCAACGGGGGGGAGAGGGAGGGCGAGGGAGGGGGGCGGGGGGGGGTGGCGGAGGAGAAGGGGGCAGCGGGGAGGGGGGCAGCAGGGGAGGGGAAGGAGAAAGGGGCAGCGGGGAGGGGGGGGGCTGGCGAGGGAGAGGGATGACGTTGGAGGGGACGGGGGAGGAGAAGGGGGGCGGGGGGGCTGACGGGTGGGGGAGAGGTTGGGCGGGGAGGGAGAGGTAGGGGGTAGCGGGGGGGGGGAGAGGGAGGGCGGGGAGGAGGAAGGGGAGAGGGAGGGTGAGGGAGGAGGGAGAGGGGGCTGGCGAGAGGGGAGGGAGAGGAGGAGCAGCGAGGGGGGGAGAGGGGGGGGCAGCGAGGGAGAGGGAGGGGGAGAGGGGGCTGGCTGAGAGAGGGAGAGGGAGAGGGAGAGGGGGCTGGCTGAGAGAGGGAGAGGGGGGGGCAGTAGCTCACGGGGAGGAGCAGCAGCTCAACAATGTCATGCCTGCAATCTTGGCTCTTTGCCAAAAGAAAAAACCATCCGGGTGCTGGAGCATGATATGGTCATTGGATATATCAGGGTCTTCAACTCTGAGAACCCCATTTGATTTGATCGCCTTTGCTGCTGAAGAGGGTAAACCACGGGGGCAGGGATCTCTGTGTGACCACTCCAAAGGAATCTCCAATCGAGACAAGGAGCCAATGATACACCTAAGGAAGGGTGGGGAATCTAATGAAGAGAGAATTCACCTGGCTATCCTCTCCTCTACTGGTCCCAAGAAAATCCTCCTAGAGCCCAAGTGCAAAGGGCTGACTTTGAGCACAGCACTCGCAGCCTCTAGAATATCAAAGACTACCTGGCTTTGAGCACTCGCAGCCTCTGGAATATGAAAGACCACCTAGAAGAAGAAAAAGCCATGTCCAAACAAATGAACTTCTTTAGGATGGGGGTGAGGCTCGAGGGTCACTCCGCAAAAATCCAGTCTCTAGCTTGAAGTGTGGAAGAATAAGGTCCATAGATGCGAGCAAAGGGGGTGGTCGAAGACTCCAATTCCACGTCTATTTGAGGCTGCAGCAACTTGTCGTTTGAAAAACGTTCTTGCAGCCGGGTGGAAGTGGTTTGGGATTGACTGAATGGGCCATTCGTCAATTGAAGGTGAGACACCAACTCGAATTGAAAAAGAAAGTTCTATCCTGTTAGAACATGAAGTCAAGTTGAGTGTGTGTGAGTGCCACGTGTCATACAGGGAGATTTCCCATATACACTTTGGTATTCTAGTGTGTGCCTATCCTATATATGATTGTACTTGTGTGTCACATCAATATACATCAAGGAGTCTACATCAAGCTTATCAATGTGAGTCCTTTCATTTTGACACTTCCATTTCCGTTTCCTTTCATTATGTTTCCATTTGAGGATCATTCTCTCTCTCCCTAGCCTACCCTCTCTCTCTCCCTCTCCCTCTCCACCATGTTCCTTCATGTGGTATCAGAGTCAGTTGTCCTCTCTTCCTTCCTCCTTGATTCTCCAAGGGAACGAGGTTGAGAGAGGCCAAAGGAAGCTATTCTCCCTCTTCCCTCTTGGAAATCCCACTTTAGCCTCTTCATTCCATTCTTCTCCCTCATCGCCTTCTTCTCCTTCACCGCCGTGACCTCTTTTCCTCACTGGATGCTCCTCATTTGGCTGTTGCGTGGAGCTGATTCTTGGCGGCTACTGTGGAAGAGCTGATTCGTAGCTACATTGATTACTGCGTGGAGACTAATTGGTTTCTTGTGGTTGCTACGTGGAGAAGGTGCATTGGAACCAATTCGTGGCTTCGTCATTGGAGGAGATTTATTGCTGCTGCGTTGAAAGCTGGAGCTGACTACTGCATTGAAGAAGCTGCTTCTTGTGCATTGAAAGTTGGAGCTGACTATTGCGTTGAAGAAGCTGGTTATTGTGCGGAACTTCTACTTGCTGAGGTCGACCTGAACACGATGGAGATGCTCTCTTACTGGCCGGTCTAAGGAACAATTTCACACCCACCAAGCATACTAGATGGCACTGAAACACTTTGACAGAAATATTAATGTCTATAGCCTTATAAACTAATACGATGTTTGCTAAAGGAGCCACAGCCATAGAATAACGATTTTTGTAAGAAAGGCCGGTGCATAGTCTGGTGGTGGATTCTGCAAGTCATGCATGCAAATGATCAAATGCCAATTTTATCCTTGCCATCGCTTGATTTGAGGCGTGATTGCTGCGCTTTGTGTGCATCGTACTTTTGGATTACTTCGGATGGAACGACAAGTTATTCGGTAGTAATTTGGAAGTGTGTGGAGAGGCTGCATCCAACCAACGATCTTGCTTTTGCCAGCCACCATTGTTTGTCATACACTAGACAACGCGAAATAATGGGCACTGATGAATGGTTTGCAAAATCTTTTGGAGGTTGTACTTTTGTGGAAAATGGACATTGTAAAAGCTATGAGTGAGGGAGTGATTTTGCTACACACTATTTGTGGCACCAATGTGCCCTATCTCAGGAAGGCTGTGAGATTCATCATTGTTTGAATTACCCTGGTACATCAATGAATGCACATATAGAGCAGATTTTTGTTGGCAGTTACTTCTTCTGGCTTCTCTCACTCCAACATGGTGTTGAGAACTCAAAGCCCTTTATGGAAGAACCCGTGGAGCATGCTGTAGCCAAAAAGCTCAATGATTTACCATTACCTTATGCTATAAACTTTTCAAACACATGGGCAGACCTGTGTTTTGTATGTCTTCTAAATCATGTCCTTGAGGTTTATGTATATGGGTACTCTGCCTTGGGTAGTCCCCCAAAACCTTGAATGTAATAATCTTTTTGACTCAATAAAGGTTCTCATCCTTGGATAGTCCTCCTAAAATGATGTTTTGCTATCTATGATGTGTGGCTCCATGTCACCCTATTTTGGAGCCACGAGGGGCATGTATTGTGGGAGCCATGTATTGGCTTTGATAGAGTCTCTTTATCAGGCCTAGCCGAGTTCTAGGATGTTGGTGTATTCCTAGACCTATGATCTGGTCATGTGGCCATGCTAAGATGTAAGCCTTTGAGTCATTTTGAGTCTCATGCCATGAGAGTCCTTGGATCCAACCTCCGAACATGCTCAGACTTTGCCTCTGAGTTACTTGGGATGCACAGATTAGTAGTCCCTCATTGTCATGTTCTGTTCTAAGTTCCATTCTAATAGTCCCTCACCTTTCCTCCATGGGGGTGTTAGAATATGAAGTCAAGTTGAGTGTGTCTTAGTGTGTTCTACTAGGAGTTCTATAAGAGTCTTATGTGTGAGTGCCACGTGTCATATTGGGACATATCCCATATACACTTTGGTATTCTAGTGTGTGTCTTATCCTATATATGATTGTACTTGTGTGTTGCATTAATATACATCAAGGAGTCTACATCAAGCTTATCAATGTGAGTCCTTTCATTTTGGCACTTCCATTTCTCTTTCTTTCATTTATGTTTCCTCTCATTATGTTTCCATTTGAGTATCATTATCTCTCTCCCTAGCCTACCCTCCCCCTCTCCCTCTCCCTCTCCACTATGTTCCTTCATATCCATCTCTAGAGGGCCAAGAGGAGGAATAAAAAGGGGAGAAAAGGAGGAACCGCGCTGAAAAGAGGAATTGGGAGGGAGGTGCTGAGAAGGGAGGCGGGGGCAGGAAGAGGAGGCGAGAGGTAGTACAGGAGGGGCAAATGGGTTGAGAGGGGGATGGGAGCAAGGAGGGAAGGTGAGGGGCAGGGGGGGCTGAGGTGTGGGTAGGGGGGCGGGGAGAGGTGGGGGGGGGTGGCGAGGCGGGGGCAGGGGGGCTGAGAGGGGGGGACAGGGGGTTTGAGGGGGGGCGGGGGGCAGGAATAGGGGATGGGGGGGCTGAGAGAGGGGGAAAGGGAGATGAGAGGGAAGGTCATGAGCTGAGGGGGACGAGGGGCTGAAAGAGGGACAGGGGGGCTGAGAGGGGAGGTGAGGGACTGAGGGAGCTGAGAGAAAGAGTTCCTATGGATTTCACATGCCAATGTGTTAAATTTGCGACTACCAAGTTTTTGTTCAAAATAGCTTCTAAGCGAATGATCTTTTAGAATGCAAACATTCTTTAATGACTTAAAAGTCCAATCTCTTGCAATATAGGCATGGCTTTTTTGGTGCTGAAAAGTAAAATCAGAAACTCTAAACTGTAAATTTTCATATGTGAATATGACATTGAAATTATATGTATGTTGCCACAAAACAAGGGGGGGGGAAAAATAGGCTTCTCATGTCAATTTTAGTATCCCCAAATTAAAGGGACCATATTGGTGCTAATAATCAATTTCATGCAGGTGACTCCAAGATTCTTCAGGCATTTCAGCATGGTGTGTGTGCAGCCTCCTTCTGAACAATGCTTACGTACTATCTTTGGTGGTATTTTGGGAGGTTTTCTACAGCTATTCCCTTCCGATTGCAAAGCATTTGTAAAACCTGTAGTGGAATGCACTATTGAGGTATACATGCGTATCAGTAAAGAGCTTCTTCCTACACCTGCAAAGTCTCACTATACTTTTAATCTTCGCGATGTATCCAAAGTCTTCCAGGTTTGTTAGTCTTCTAACACATCACATGAATTTTATTTTAATCAAGATACCGATGGAGGAAATCACAAACCAATTCTTTACCAGGGAATTCTCATGGTTAAACCGGCTGACTGTGGTACAAAGAAGTCCTTCCGCAGTCTTTGGATCCATGAAAGCATGCGTGTTTTTCATGACCGTCTTATAAATGAGGAAGATAGGGAGTATTTTAAGAAGATGTTATATGAACTTCTCAGAAGAAGTTTTGAGGAGACTGGCCAATATGAGGAAATATTTACAAAGCCTATTATATGGGGTGACTATTTAAGGCCGGGTTTTTCGATAGAAGATCGCCGCTATGAACAGGTTATCTTTCATAATTTACTGTATGCTCACATTAAAGTAGACAAACTTATTGACATCTGTTCACCTAAACTCATAGCAGGTTATCTTTCATAATTTACTGTATGCTCTAGACAAATGTATTGACATCTGTTTACCTAAACTCATAACTTGGAAAATGGATTGCTCAACTTAGTTTGGGAACTTTTCCTGCTGTATGCCTTTTTGTTGAGATATAAGTGCAAGACGATTTAATTTCTGCAAGAAAAAAAATAATGGGTTTTTAATTTTAAATGAAAGGGAAAAGAAGTTTTGGGATGCCTGATTTTCCCGCTTCAAAGCCAAGTTGAGTCAGTTTGGTGTGTTCTAGAGTGTTCTAGTGTGAGTTCTAGTCTAGTGTGTCCTATGGATGCCGCGTGTCACATTGGGAGTTATCCCATATGCATAGGTATTCATATGTGTGTGTGCGCTCTTATATAAGAGCTGTACGTGTCTAGTGTCAAATCAATCAAGTATCAAGCTACAAGCTCTTTGGTCTACATGTGAGTACTTTCATTTGTTCATTGCTTAGTCATTTCATTTCCATTTCATTATGTCTTTCTTTGAGTATCATTATCTCTATCCCTAGCCTCTATCCCTAGCCTATTCTCTCTTACTCCTTCTCCACCATGTGCCTTCCTGTGGTATCAAAGCCTCCATTCCTCCCTTCCCCTTCTACTTGCTCTACCTTGAGGATGAGAAAAGCTCGCAAATGGAAGTTACCCTCTCCTCCAAGGTAGAGCTCCCTTCCCTTAGCCTCACCTCCTGGAGCTGATCTACATCGGAATGCCTCTCCATCAACTACTCCGTTAGCCTCGCCATCAGCTGCCCATACAGCCAGCCGTACATACTGTACGGACTGATGCACCATACAACTGTATGAAGCCAAAGTGAGTCTAAAATGAGTGTTCTAGGTGGTCTAGGTGTGGTTTTATCGTCTAGTGAGTCCTATACATGCCATATGTCATCTAGGTGGTCTAGGTGTGGTTTTATCGTCTAGTGAGTCCTATACATGCCATATGTCATATTGGGAGATATCCCATAGACATTGTGACTTTCTAGAGTCTAGTGACTGTTACCTTATCACACGACCACCTGTCGACAGGCGTTGACCACATGACGACATCTGTTGACCATGTGTCAACACAAGTTAGCCACGCGATCACACGGGTTCATCCAGGAGTACTGTCCGAGGCTGTCAACCACAGGTCGACACATGTTAACCCCAGGTCGACACAGGTCAACCACAGGTCGACACAGGTCAACCATAGGTCATCAAGAGCTGCGCACATGGAGAGTGAGCTTAGCACATGGAGCAGTCAGGAGTATTTATATTACACAGTGGTTCAGTGATACAGTGGTGCAGTGGTGCGGTGAACCAGCTCACCTGCACATGGAGAATTTACACCATCGGGCTGGCGAGTCAGGGAGTCAGAAAGTCGCCGAAGCCATCAAGAGGTGCGGTGAACCAGCTCACCTGCACATGGAGAATTTACACCATCGGGCTAGCGAGTCAGGGAGTCAGGAAGTCGCCGAAGCCATCAAGAGAGCCAGCGGTGCAACGGCTATCCTCAACAGCTAAGGAGATAAGAGGATGACCAATGGGAAGAAAGAGGGGAGATTCTCAGCGAAGAAGGGACCCTCCAAGGCGGGGGATGAGGATGAAGGAGAAGGGAGAGAGAAAAGGAGGCATTCGGCATTCGGCAGGGAGCGAAAGGGAGGAGAGTGAGGAGAGATAGAGGCTAGAGCTACGAGCTCGCCAAGGAGCGAATGTGAGAGACTTGTGTGTACCCTTTGTCTACTATGGGGATAGACCTGTGTATTCTGGTGATTTGCGACTCGTGTATTCTTGTGACTTGCGACTTGTGACCTGGGGACACGTCCAATGATATGTACATTGGCCAATTCGGTCACTTTCTCATCTCTCCTGTCTCTTCCGGATATGGGGATTGTTCACCAGTGTAGGATTTTCTTATTTTGCTTATGTTGTGGAGTTCACCGGTGATTGTCACTTAGCATAGTGCACTCGTACGTCGTCGTTCACTGCAGTATAGCATACGACACTCGCACACTACTGCACGGTGCGCTCTGCACGATCCATTGCATTAGAGCATTGCACAACTCATGCTTCTCACACCAGTGGCCTTTGGCCTCCGGTAACACCTCCGGAAGGATAGGAACCCCTCCCCTCAAACAGTTTATGGCGATCACGGTGGGACACTGCTGGTATTGAGTAGCACGAGAGAAGTCGTGATCTAGGGTCCTAGAGAGAGGTATTATGCCGAGTAGTTCTGAAACCTTTGAAGGAGCTAGTGAGAGAACTAGGAGGTACTTGAGGAGAGTGGAGAAAAGACTTCCGGCAGACCAAACTAGGTACAAGAAGCATTACGTGTGACGTAAGTTTGCGAAGCCCTCAACTCGAGCACAAAGTGAACCCACTGGAGCAGTAGCCAGAGCAAGTAACTTCATCGACACTCTCATTGACTTGGATCAACAGGGACCCTGGTGGTCAGATCCGGACTCCGGAGAAGAAGAAGTGCAAAGCGGAGAACAGGTGAAAGAAGAGGGTACTAAGGACAAGGGCTCCTCAGGAACTCATCAAGGTCAAGGAAGCCCCTCTTCTCTTCCTGCAACGATGTCTTCATCAACCACCTCTTCTACCGGAGTGGTGACTCCATCTGCTCCTCAGCCTCTTGTGGACAAGCTGCGACCTCCAGGCTCCTAGCTAATCCTTCTTCTACATCTATTCCATTGGGGGGTACTTTTGCTCCGGCCATGCCTTTACCTGCCACGATGGTTTCATCTCCCTTTCCATCCACACCGGTGTTGCCTTTTCCACCACCTCCTTCCTTCCCTTCTGCCTACTCATCCATGACTTTAGCTCCGTCCCTCTCTTTCCAAATGCTCTCCCATCCTCTTTCACCCCCACATCTTCCATGTTCTCACCCTTTCCCTCTGCAACACCGAGACCCCCCACTTACGCGCTACCATCTGGGTACACTCCCTCTATGACTACATCAGTAGTGACTTCCCCATTGTGGTCCTCCACAGGAGGAGTTGTCGGGGTGGTCTCCTCCTTGGGAACACCAACACTCATTACAGCCCCACCGGGACTCCCTCCAACTCTTGCATCTTCTCCAACCTCTCGGGTGGGGATGGCCGTTCTCAGTCCCTCAGACAGGGCTAGACTTCTTGAGCTACTCAACAAGGTCCACGTGAAGACTCAAAAGTTCAAAGGCCACCTCCATGAGGATGCGGAAGCTCATGTGAGGAAGTTCCTCACAGCATGTAAAGCTAAAGGTGTGGAGAATGAGCATGCGTTCCTTCACATCTTTCCTTCGTCATTGGAGGATGCAGCGGATGTATGGTACAGTCAATTTCCTCCGGACCACTTCCAGACGTGGACAGACCTAAGGGAGGAATTCTTACGCACTTTCAAGTTGGAAAAATTCGAACACATGATTGTCCACTGACACCATGAAGCCTGGAGAAAGCATCTCTGAGATGTACACAAGGATGAGGGTCTTGGCGGCAAAGATGTCTGTGCCACCTAATGATGCTGTTATGAAGGGATGGTTTTTGAAAGCATTACCCCCTTCCATTGCTATAAGGTTGGTGGATAAACTCCCTGAACATGCCTCACTTCAAGACTTCCTAAAAGAAGCTGTCAAGATGGAACGGTCACAGTTAAGCTTTGCCTCATCAACGAATACGACCACCCAACTCCCAAGAGAGGAGGGATCATCCGCATGGCAGCAACTCAAGAAGGAGTTGGAAGAAATCAAAGAAGGCCTGAAAGATAGAATAAAGGTGGATGGCCAATCATCCTTTGAGGCCCAAATTCGAAGTGGCCTTTGGTGCACCGAATGCAAGGGTTCTAACCATGGTTACTGGGAGTGCCCCTCCAAGCGAAAGGTACCTACTTCTACCTCATTTTGTACATTTTGTGAGATCCATGGACATGATGCCTCTGAGTGTAGGTACCTTAAAGGATTAAGAAAGCTTCTTCCAGAGTATACCTCGGGGGAACCTCTGGTTGCTGCAGTCAACAGAACGGTACCCATAACTTCTGGTCCAGCAGAAGTATCTCCTGCTCCCCCTCTTGCAGGAGCATCTGAGCCACCTCCTCCTCCTGTCATGCCACCTCCATTGCTTCTGACTCCCCCTTTGCTCCAAGCTCTTGCCCCCAATTCAATTGGTTCCCCTTATTTCTATCCTCAGCCATACTATGCCCCGTACCAACCACCTATGTCAGGAGGTGGCTATGGACCCTCTTATCAACGCGGTCGAAGGGGTGGTTTCAGAGGTGGACGCGGAGGTGCAGGCAGGGGTACAAACTTTAGAAGACCCATCATGTGTTACAGATGTGGCGAGTACGGCCACTACCAAGATGATTGTACATAGCCGTTCGGGGGACCCTCTTGTACACAGTGCAACACAAATGACCACTACACCAGAGATTGTCCCAATAGAAGAGTGGAACCCGCATCCCAAGTGAATATGGTTGATGTAGTAGTGGCGGGGGAGGGCAACAATCCCCATTTGATTGGCGTAGTGTTGGGCGCTGTGACACAGTCACATACAAAAGGTGACAAATGTAAGGGTGACTCAGAGTCAGCACCGGAGACCTCAGCACCAATGAGTTCGACAAGTGTTCCCCCACCGAGGTCATTCTCCTCCTCCAAGGTACACAGTACGCCCAGGAATAGACCACCCATGCTGGCTTCTGATAGTGATTCAGAAACAAACTCGAAGGGCCCACAACCATTAAGGTCAACCACTAACTCTGGGAGTGCCTCATCCTCGGGGGATCACTCTATGCCTTTGAGGTATCAGGAGGTAGTAAAGGGTGTCACGAGAGATCTTCAAACAAGTTCTGAAGATGAAGGTAGCACACCTCAGCTTCCATCCCGCAAGTCCAGAACTGTGAGGTTTGCAACAGAAGTGACAACCCTCGGACAGTACCGGGATAAGGAGGCACGAGTAGGTCCTCCCACTTTGTCCTCAACAGCACTCAACAGAGAAGAGGCTATGGGGACAAGATCTAGTTCTGCCCAGGAAAAAGGGAAAGGAGTAATGGAAGAGAAACCACTGGAGACAATGACTCACAGTTCAGACCTACATCCACATCCTCGTGTAAGCTTCGACCCTCGGCCAGAGGCTAGGAGGATGAAGTTGCAAAAGGCTAATGCTAGTGTCCACCACTACTCCTTGTTTGAAGATCTTATGAGTTTCAAACCCAACATCACTCTACGACAACTTTGCCTATGGTCCCCCCAAATCAAGCCCCCAAATCAAGCATCAGACTATTACATTTCTGAATCGCTTCCCAGGAGGTCGACACAAGGGATCTACTCCGAGTGGGCCACCACCAGAGACATTACCGGCTCAGCATGGGTCTACACCGGACCACTTCTCTGCCTACGCTGCCCTCACTTGTGAACAAAGTCCCAAGCTCACCGTGGAGATCCATGGAGTGGAGCTGAAGGACGTCTTCCTCGATGGTGGGGCGGCTGTGAACATTATGCCAAAAGGTACACTCCAAAAACTAGGGTTGAAGTTGACAAGTGATGTTCACTTTCAGGTACGCATGGCTGATCAACGCAGAGTAAAACCAATGGGTGCAGTCAAAGGTGTTCACATGAAGATTGGCGGAGTAACTTTTCTCTCCAATTTTGTTGTTCTTGATATGACCGAAAATGAACAAACTTACCCTCTACTTCTTGGTCGGCCATGGTTGCGGTCTTCAAAAGCCATTCAGGATTGGTCAACTGATGAAGTTCGATTGCCCCTGGGATCGACATCCCTCGAAATAGATATGGTCACAGGGCAGGCAAGGCACATACCAATAGAACTAGGAGAGGAGGATTTTGAAGAACAAGCCGGAGTCGAAGAGGAGCATTGGGCCTGTGGGGACTGGCCCAGGGGTGGTGACCAAGGTATCAATGAGGAGACAACCCTAGAAGGATTTGAAAGTTTGACCTACTTGTTGGATCGGGCTGATCAAGAAGACGAGGAGGCTATCATTTTGGATTGGATGGGAGCCCTGGGCTCATTAGCGGTCAACATGGTGGAACTATGCCAACAAGAAGATCAAGAAGAACACCTACTTGCAGTATCAGAAATCCACCCAGAACGACAGGGTCTGGCTGAACTAGTTTACAAAAGGATGCCCTTTGGACTTTGCAATAGTCCACACATGTATAAGAGAATGGCCACTAGGGGTACTACAGTGGACACCACAGATCGTACTGAGGACAACGATGGTACTGTAGTAAACATTGAGGATCGTCGTCCAGTGGCCGACATGGAGGACATTGGTCAAAATGATGCTGACAATACTATAGGATACAATGAAGGATCTACTAGGGACGAGGCTAGTAGGGCACAACCCACCAATGGTACTTCAGAGTACAATCATGGTATTACAGTGCACAACCATGGTACTACGGTGTACAACCATGGTGCTGCTAAGTGCAATGATGGTGATACAGAAAACAGGAACACTAATGAAGACGAGACTGATGATGATAGTGATTTAGACGAAAGTGACATAGACATTGCTGAACTTGAGGAGAATCACCACCAACAGCTTAAGGTCTTGGGCGGACCCAGGGTGCATACCGGATACAGAGATGAGGACATGGCCGATCTCACTTTGCTTGACCTTTTCTTATCAGAAGCCGACCACCCCTCAATTCAAGACCGTCCGGAAACCACTTATGAGGTGGAAGGCTTACCTTACCGGGGCATGCTGAAACAGTCACCGAGGCATCGAAGGCACACAACATCTGCAACATCTACTGATTCTACATCTCAGTCAATGCCTGAGAACCCCCCAGTTACATACCCCTCATCTTGGTTGAGAGAAGTGGAGGGGGACTTTCCCCTTGAAGATACTCCAGCACATACAGGACTGAGAATGGGTGAACCAAGTACCTCAACATCCCAATGCATTGCCCCTGTTGATGAGGCACGGAACTGGCGGTATCTCAACATTGGAAGTGAGGACCAACCCAGGCATTTGAAGTTAGCCACTTGGGTCTGGGAACATGACTATCTTCTAGGTGCAGTCACCGACCTTTTTAAAGAATTTGTGGATGTCTTTGCTTGGTCCTACAAGGATCTGAAGGGGGTGCCCGCTGATTTCATGGAGCATAGCATTGACTTATATCCCGATGCAGACCCTGTGATTAAAGGTCCATACCGCATGAATCCCAACTACGGCAAGGCAGTCCAAACAGATATACAGAAAATGGAGCAAGCAGGATTAATCTACCTAGTGGATTACTCCGATTGGGTCAGTGGAATTGTCATTGTACCCAAAAGAGAGACCGGCAAACTTAGAATATGTGTTGACTATCGGAGTTTGAATGCTGCAACACGACGTGATAGGTTCCCTCTTCCTTTCACAGATAGAGTGTTGGAGACAGTGGCAGGACATGCTTTATACTCATTCATGGATGGATATAGCGGGTACAACCAAGTTCGAGTGAAAGAACAGGATCAGCCCAAGACTACCTTTGTCACTCAATGGGGAACATACGCCTACTGAATGATGCCCTTTGGACTATGTAATGCCCCGGCAACCTTTCAACGACTTGTAACCAAACTCTTTCAAGAGAATATCGGTAAGTTTCTTGAGGTATTTCTAGATGACTTCTCTGTTTTTAATGGTAAATCGGCCTCCCATCTTGATCCGGCCATACAAAATGATCATCTACATAAGTTGAGATGGGTCTTTGATAAGTGCAGAGAAGTGCGCTTGTGTTTGAACCCTGACAAATGTTTCTTTCTCGCACTCCGAGGTGTTCTCCTTGGTCATATTGTTTCTGCTGAGGGCATGACCACGGATCCCGCAAAGGTAGAGGTGATCATCTCATTGCCCATCCCTCGTACACCCAAAGAGGTGAAGTCCTTCTTAGGGCATGTAGGATATTACAGAAGGTTCATACGTTTCTATGCCGACATTGCTATTGCACTGACAGAACTCCTACATCAAGACCGATCGTTTGTCTGGGCCACCCCACAACAAGTAGCCTTTGATGATCTGAAGCATCGCCTCGTGAAGGCCCCCATCCTCAGGCAGCCTGATTGGGATGTAATTTTTCATGTCCATGTGGATGCTAGTGGGTGGGCAGTAGGTGCTATACTGGCTCAACCTAACCAGGATACTAAGATTGATTTGCCCATCTACTTCGCGAGTCGACAACTCAATGGAGCAGAACGCAATTACAGTACCACAGAAAGGGAGGGCCTCGGCATGGTTTATGCCATGACCAAGTATCGTCACTACCTCTTGGGCAACAAGTTTGTGATCATCACTGATCATCAAGCTCTTAAGTATTTATTGAATAAGCCCACTCTTGGTGGCCGGATAAGCAGATGGATTCTTCTCTTTCAAGAATTTGAATTCGACATTGTGGTGAGGGCTGGGAGACTGCATCAACCTGCAGACCACTTGTCTAGGTTACATTCCGGGGAACCAGCCAGTGGTATCACCGATGACTTACCCGATGCGGGCTTGTTCGGAATAACAGAACTACCTGATGAATGCCTATTTGCGGTGGACTGCTTTCCACCATGGTATGCCAACATCGTACACCTCTTGTCTACAGGTGGCTTTCCTCCAGGATTATTAACTCCAACAGAGAAACGCAAACGGATCCTTCAAGTTGCTCCTTTTAAGTTGATTGCAGGTCAATTGTACAAGCTTGGGAAGGATCAGATCTTGAGACGGTGTGTGCTTCCACATGAGACACAATCCATTCTTAAAGAGGCACATGCTGGCATAGGTGGAGGGCATATGGCCTCCAATGCTACTGCTCGTAAGATCATGCGAGCAGGGTTCTGGTGGCCCAAGCTCTTCCGCGACTGCCATGTTCATGTGACCAGATGTGATTCATGTCAACGAGCGGGCCCCAAGCCTACGAGGCGTGAGTACCTCCCTCTCAAACCATTCACTCCGGTGCCTCCCTTCTATCGCTGGGGATTGGATTTCATTGGACCCATCTCTCCTGCCACACGCCGAGGGAACAAGTATGCTCTGCTTGCCACCGACTATGGAACCAAATGGGTCGAAGCCAAGGCAGTCAAGAACTGTACAGCCCAGGTAGTAGCCACATTTCTATATGACCAGATCATCTCTCGGTTTGGTTGTCCTGTTGAGTTGATAAGTGATAGAGGGTCTCACTTCCTAAATGACACCATTGCTGCACTAGTTCACCTGCTTCAAATAGTTCACAAATTTTCATCTCCCTATTACCCACGTGCCAATGGTCTAGCTGAGAGCTCAAATCGCACAATGTGCGGGATCGTGCATCGACTTTGCCTAAATTCTCTAGCCGATTGGGACGACGTACTTCGCTCAACCCCCCCCTCCCACCCACCCCACCCCACCCACCCACCCCACCCCACCCACCCCCTCGTTCTCGCGGCGGCGCTCCGCAGAGACGCCGCCGCCGCCCCCGCCCACCTCGCCCGGGCCGCCGACGCCCGCCCGCCAGCAGCAGAGCCGCCAGCGACGGCGCCCGCCCGCTCCGCCCCGCGGCGGCGACCCCGCGCCGCCCCCGCCCCGCGCCGCCCCGCGGCGGCGCAGCCCCCGCTCCCCGCCCCCCTACCCTACCCGCCCGCCGCCCCCGCCCCGCGCCGCCCCGCGGCGGCGCAGCCCCCGCTCCCCGCCCCCCTACCCTACCCGCCCGCCGCCCCCGCCCGCGCCCCACCCCGCCGCTCTCCGGCCCCCCCTCTCTCTAACCCGCCGCCCCGCCCCCTCGCCGCTCCCCGCTCCGCCCCGCGGCGCTGCTTTGCAGCGCCGCCCCTCTCCCCTCCACGCCCTCCCCCGCTGCCCCCCGCGCACCCCCTAACCCCCCCGCCCCTCTGTCTAACCCCCCGCGCACCCCCTAACACCCCCGCGCCACCCCCCGCCCCCTCCCCTCCGCTCGCGCCCTCTCCCCCGCACCCCCGAACCCCCTCCGCCCACCCCCCCCCCTGCGCGACCCCCCTTGCCAAACTCCGCCACCCCCCCCCCCTGACGCCTCCGGCGGGGAACCCCCCACAGGAACCCCCCCCAAAAAAAAAAAAAAAAAAAAAAAAACAACCCTAACCTAAACTAACCTACGGTTACTTACTAACTACGGTTAGGTTAGTTGGTAGGTTAGGTTAGGTTAGTCGGTTACCCTAGGCTTGTTAGACTAACCCAGTTAGATTAGGTTAATCTAGGTTAGTTAGCAGAAGCCTAGACTAGGTTAGTTTTGCCCTTGGTTCGGTTAGTTAAACCTAACCTCAGTTAACTTCACTATAGTTAGTTACACTAACTCGGCTAGGTTAGATTAACTGATTCTAACTAGACTAAGTTCGTTTCTTTAACTAGCGTCACTTAGTTTCAACCCCTCGGTTGAACTTAAAGTCCATTCACACCACCATTACGACCCCCCCCAAACGCCAAATTTAGCCCTCCTTTAACCCCTCGAAATTCCTCCGTTTGGGACCCAAATTGAACCCCGTTTGAACCCAGATTTCACACACGGAACCACCACGTTACGGGGTATTTTTCCAGCCCATTGCACACCATTTCGGCATCCCTAGCACACGTTCGTTCGCGCCCCGTGTGGGCCTCATTTTGCATTAATTCACTCGTATTTTCACGCCGCGACCTCCGATTAACGATCCGTCTGCACCGGCACATTTCCCTACACACGTAGGACAATCCTAGGCACATTTTTAACACGACGGTCCCTACACAAACTAACATCACTCTAACTCTCCTAACGACACCACCTCCACACCCACACTTGGGGTAGCGATCCCCTTCGCCAATCACTCACCATCTGCATGGAGTTACGTTCCGGCCAACGACTTCGACTCCAACGCTCGCCCAATCCGCAACTTACTCCACTGCAACAATCGCCCCCGCCAATCCTCTACCCCGAATTCCCCCCTGAAATTCAACAACTTCCTTTAACTCCTCCACGCCCCAACATGGCTGGACGCCGTCCTGAGCATGATGGGGACATCGAGCTCGATGCCGAGGCTAACAACTTCTTCAATCGACGAAATCACAACAATCACGGCCGACGCCCCTTGGGAAAACTGGAACTTCCCAAATATAATGGTAGGGGAGACCCTGCTCGCTTCCTCCAACATTTTGATGCCGCATGTCGAGCAGGTGGTGATCAATCCCATGAAACTAAGGTGGCTTGGTTTCCAATGGCCTTAACTGATGAGGCGTCGGAATGGTACCTCGACCTTCTTGTGGAAGAACGTGCCACATGGGACCTACTTCAAACCGAATTCAAACGTCGCTTTCAAACGGAGAGGCTACAAGATGACCCCGCTCTCCAACTCAGCAAGATCGAACAAGGCCGGAGGGAAGATGTACGCACATACCTGGGAAAGATGAAGAGATTGATCGCCAAATGTGACCCACGCCCAGATGCAAAGCACCTCACGGCATGGTTCATAGCAGGCCTCAGAAAGAAAATCCGCAAGGAGATGAAAAAGATAAGTAGCTATGAAACATTCAGTGCTGCTCATGCGTGCTCATGCGGCAGCCATTGACATCGAAGATGGCATGACAGATTCAGACACTAGCAGTGATGATGCCAGATCCAATACACGAGATAAGCGCTCAAAAAAAGGTAAATCAAAGGACATTGCCGAACCATCCAATGAAGATCGCCTCGAGGCCATGACCTTGAAGCTGAAAGAAGATATGATGCAGGCCATGGATCAAAAACTTCACTTGTCTCAGCCGCCAACTCAAACATACCCACGGCGAGAAAATGTCTGGTGCCCACACTGCTTGGCAAATCATACAGCAAATGAATGCCCAGTCCTAAGAGCAAGAATCAATGCACAAGCAAATCCACCGCCACGGTTGTGGTGCCATATCTGTGTCGTCGGCGGCCATGATGAGACCAGTTGCATCTTCAACATGCGCAACAATCCGCCTCGACCACCACAATACCAAGCGGCACCCATGCCAGTATACAGGCAACCGGCACTTGCACAAGCGCCCCCAGCTCCGAGACTAAATCCTGTTCCCGTTCGGACACAAGTCCCACAACTACTCAGGAATCCGAATCCACGACCGTATCCAAGAGCAGCAAATCCAGCTCCTCAGGCAGTTCCAATACATCAATTACAAGCCGAGGAAGTCGACTCGCTATTTGAGTATGAAGCAGAGTACCCAGTGTACTACGTCGAAGGTGCAGAGGGTTTAATACCAGTCTATGCAAATCAAGTGCGACCCAACACATTTCGCGCACCAATCAAGTGTTACGGTTGTGGAGAAAATCATAGAATCGCAGAATGCCCTCATCGCGGTAGCCCAGCCACTTTCCAACCACTCTGCAGAGATTGTGGCATAGGACATGCCTGTATGGATTGTCCCATGAAAAATAAGGTCCCAGAACAAACAGAGGTTAAGCCCGACGTCCCCATCGGCATCATTGGGGTGGACCATCAAAGTCTGGGACCGGCAAGTCTAAGGTCACAACCTATCAATGTAATTACACGCCAACAGAAAGCGGCTACGAAGGACCCTATCATTCCGATCCAACCGAAGCGACTTCTGCGAAAGAAAGCACAAGTTCCTCCACCTCCGCCAAGCAATGAGCAGCCGAGTTCATCTACATCAACTCCCGAGCCTCGAATAAAAGAAGCTCCATTCCCGAATGCAGAGGTGGAGAAGGCTCGTTTTCAGGCACTTCAGCAATGGGTCCAAAATGAACAAGCTCAATTTGAGGCTCAGAAACAAGCTCAAGACCCACTCCATGACTTGGCCCAACAAAGTATTGATACTGTACTCGAGCCTTTGTTCCAACAACAGACTCCACAACAGAATGTACCACCCCGTCAACTTGAAGGAGCTGCACTCTCTAGCATCCTGAGTTGCCCTGTGTCCATTCCCATCGGAATCCTCTTACGAAATTGTCCCAATCTCTGGGAGAGTTTCAAAGGATGGATTGAACTCGCAAATCCCTCTCCACCTATGAACGACATTGATGATATCCCTGTGCGGATGGGTGAGAAAGATGACATACGCAACATCACTGTGCCTTTGATCCACAAGGCATATAATGAAATCCAAGCCATAGTGGATGGTGGCGCAGGTGTCAATGTCCTATCAAAGGAGCTTTACGAAGAATGGGGTCTCCCACCAATGCAAAAGGCTAATTTCAACATACGCCTTGCCGATGATTCACGGGCTAAACCCTTGGGAATAGTGAATGGTGTGTCCACAAAGATCGCAGGAGTCCGCTTTTCCCTTCAATTCACAATCTTGGATCTCCCCAAAAAATCCTATCAAATCTTACTGGGACGTCCTTGGTTACGGGAAGCATCAGTCCTCCATGACTGGGGAACGGATAGATTGACAATCCAGAATCGAGACACTGCAGTCAGGGTGAATGTGGGGACAGGAGCTATTAAACCCATTGTTCCTAGAGCATTGGATGACACATCTTCCACGACAATTTCGAGCAAATCAGATCCCTTGCAACAGCATGCCATAGCAGGTGACTCACAAAGCAATGTCAATAACTGGATACAAACATTGGCAACCATTGACAACTGCCATTCATTAGACCCCATCTTCTCACAGATAGATGTTAACACACTACAGGTTGATCCTCCACCGGCACATGAAGAACCAATCGATCTAGAGATGCCTTTCTTTATGGCTGACCTCGAATGGGATAATGAACCTGAAGAAGGTACCCATACCAATGATGACTCCGATTTTCCTTGGGACCTTGAAACAGAGGCTGCGAATGCTGCAATTGAAGATCAAATCTTTGATAATGACCTAGCCATTCTGCATGCCCTAATGGCAGTTGAGCTCCCAAAAGTTGAACCTCCACAGTTGCATAACAGCAGACGATCCCGCAAGAAAGCTGCAGGAGGAAATCGCAGAAGAGCCAAGGCCGAGCACTTCAATGAATTCGAACGAGTCCAAACACGGATTGTGGAATTGTATCTTGCAAAGGCAGTCCCCTCAAAGTCAAAACCACCACCTCTTGAATGGTCCCCTGAAGGACTGGAAGGAGTATGTGCAGCACATGAACCCTTACTTGGAAACACCTTGCCAGTGGAAAAGTTACCCCACAGTTCCCAACGTAAGAAGTTTCGGAAATATAAGCCACATGTGCGGATGAAGCTCGATCAAGAGACTTCAGAAAAAGAAAGAAAAGAAGAGCCTAACAACTTCCTAAATGCAACTATGCCACCCAGTACTCATGACACATCTCAGGCTAGTTCAACCCCATCAGAGGCCGATCTTCGAGAAGTGCCGGAATACTTTAAGAATTATACAAGTGGCAGTGCACCAATAGCAATGCCAAGACCAATCAGAGAATCTGAAGTTCAAGAAACCGATAGCATTGGAGAAACTCCAATCTATGAGGGACCGGCAAAAACACGCACAATAAACCTCGCCCTTGAAGGGGAGGAAGAAAAATTGGTTTTCATTGGGAAACAGCTCCGTCAAGAAGATGAAAGCAAACTCAAAGACCTCCTAATGGAATACCGTGACTGCCTAGCATGGTCATACAAAGAGATGAAAGGAATTTCACCAGAAGTGGCAGTTCACACGATCCCTATAAGGGAAGGTGCTCGCCCTAAGGTATGTGGACCTTATCGCACAAATCCTAAATATGGCACCATGGTTTATGACGAGCTGGAAAAACTCCTAGATGCCGGATTCATCTACGAGATAGAGCACACTGATTGGGTTTCACCCATTGTCATTGTGCCTAAACGCAACAAGAAGCTCAGAATATGCGTAAACTTGAAAAATGTGAATGCCGCCACAATTAGGGATCACTACCCCCTACCCTTAACAGAAACAGTGTTGGAAAAGGTGGCAGGATCTGAAATTTATAGCTTCTTGGATGGTTTTAGTGGCTATAACCAGGTACAAATTGCTCCTCAAGACCAATCAAAAACCGCATTTGCTACAGAATGGGGTATTTTTGCATATAGAGTCATGCCATTCGGCCTTTGTAATGCCCCAGCCACATTCCAGCGAGTCATGTTCACAGCTTTCAAGTCATTTTTGAATAAGTTTTTACAGGTCTTCTTGGATGATTTGTGCATCCATTCCACCAAACAGGACCACTTCAAATGTCTGGAAGAAGTACTAATCAAATGCAGGGAGTATGGCATCTCCCTAAATCCAACAAAATGCCAGTTCATGGTCACCCACGGAGTTGTTTTGGGACACATCGTCTCTCAACATGGGATTGCAACTGACATGGACAAAATCAAAATCATCATGGAATTGCCTCCTCCTACAAATTCCAAAGGTGTACAGGTCTTTATGGGACATGCCGGCTATTATAGAAGATTTATATTGCGGTATGCCATGATAGCTAGACCACTTTACAAATTATTAGTGGAGTTCTTATGGACCGAAGAGTGCGACCAAGCCTTTGAGCTTTTAAAGTGGCGCCTAATCACAGCACCCATCCTTCTATCTCCCAATTGGGATATTGATTTTCATGTTCATACTGATGGATCCAAGTATGCAATTGGGAGTGTGCTTTGTCAACCTGGTGAACATAAGAAAGACTACCCAGTCTACTTCGCCAGTCGACAACTCAATGATGCAGAGATCAACTATACAACCACAGAAAGAGAAGCCCTAGCAATGGTGTACAGTGTAAAGAAATTTCGGCACTATCTCCTTGCAAATGATTTTGTCTTCTACACCGACCATCAAGCATTGCTTTATCTTGTGAACCGTCCGTGTACCACAGGAAGAATAACCAGATGGCTCCTCTTGCTACAAGAATTCAACTTCAAAATTGTGGTCCGCAAAGGTGCCCAACACTACATTGCCGATCACATGTCTCGAGTAAAGACAGGAGAAGAAGCCACTGGAGTAGAAGATGACTTACCAGATGCCACACTATTTCAAATAGATGCTGTTCCAGAATGGTGTGGAGATATCATTGGGTACTTGATGGCAGGAAGACCACCCCCTGACATGAAAGCAGTAGATGCCAGAAAATTGATTCTAAAGGCTGCTTCATATCAACTCATTGCAGGACAACTATACAAGATGGGCAAGGACCAGATATTAAGAAGATGTGTAATGCCTCATGAGATCCTGCCAATCCTGAGTGAAGTTCATGAAGGCATTGCAGGAGGACACTTCCAAGGGGAAGCCACAGCAAGAAAAGTTCTCCTCGCAGGCTACTGGTGGCCAACACTGTGGGCAGATGCCTATGAATATGTAAAAGGCTGTGATGTATGCCAACGAACTATTAAACCACAACACAAAGACTTCAATCCCCTAACAACAATTGTTGCACAACAGCCATTTGAAAAATGGGGGATTGATTATGTGGGTCCCATACATCCAGCAGCAAAAGGAACACAGGCACGCTACATCATTGTGGCCACTGATTACTTTACAAAATGGGCTGAAGCTAAAGCAGTCAGAAAGGCAGATGCCAAAAGCACAGCAAGATTCTTGTACGAACATGTGATCACCCGATTCGGATGCCCCCTTGAAATTGTGTCGGATAGAGGCACACATTTTGTCAATGAGGTAATCCAAGAACTCTTGTCTGGCTTCATGGTCATTCATAGAAAAAGCACACCCTACTACCCCCAAGGGAATGGATTAGCAGAATCCACAAACAAAATCATATGCAATATCCTCACCAAGGTAGTAGAACCGCAGCGCTCTGATTGGGCAGAGAAACTGAATGCAGCCTTATGGGCATACAGAACCACATTCAAGGTCAGTACAGGGAACACACCTTTTCAATTGGTGTACGGTCTTGAAGCCGTGGTCCCACTCGAATTTGTAATACCAAGTCTGCGCATCGCAATACAGGAACGCATGGGTGATCATGAGTCCTTGAAAGAAAGACTCTGTCAGTTGGAAAAGCATACAGAGACAAGACTAGTCGCTTATCATGCCATGACAACAGAAAAACGTCGAAGAAAGGCATGGTTTGACAGGAATCTGAAAGCTAAAGACATCAAGGAAGGCGACTTAGTCCTGTTATACAATGCCAAAGTACACAAGGGCAAATTGAAGTATCTGGGTCAAGGACCCTACCGAGTACGAAAGATGAATCCCATTGGAGCTGTGCTACTTGAAACACTCGATGGAGTCCAATTCAACACAACAATAAACGGGAGCCGACTGAAGCGCTACTACATCAACACGCGAGCCATCCCCGACAAAAACGAAGATTTGGGAAACCAAGTCTTCCTTAGTTAGGATTAGATTGTATCACGAGCACTCACTTGCATATGTACGTCTTCGCACATATAGGTAGCCTCAATCGATTTTACCTAGAGCTCAGGATTGGTGAATGAGTTCTAGCTGCCCTATGAAAATCCCAGCAAAAAAAGCATATAGTTAGTCCCTACTTAGCTACTAGGTCACGTGCACTCACACGCTTTCGCTTAGACACATAGATGATTGCATGAATAATTGTACAACACACTTTCATTCCACCCTCTCAAAAGATGTATTTAAAAAAAAAAAAAAAAAAAAAGAGATCTCTCTCCCACACCCACACAGAAAGGTCATACAGGCATGCCAATCAATGTAATGATCAATGGTACACTACATGTACATGGATGCACGTTCAGAAAAGATGCCGCCACTAAAGAGGATGCGCAGAAAGAGCCCACCACCTCAACCACGAGACCCCCTCCCGAGTTCGCAGCCATCTACATCCTCTCAACCACGGAGACCACAGACGTTCGTGGTCCAAAGCGATAGCTCCGGAGAAGATTCAGTGCATGCCCAAGCAGAACAAATGCCACCCCAGTCACAGCCGGCGTGCACAACTGTTAACAAGGCCCAATCATTGGAACTTGTCTGGCCACCCACCTCGACTTATGCTCTTTCCCAGGAAGCAACATCTTACTTAGAGCAACGGGGTCTAGGCAATTTGCATGAGAACCTCAAATCCTTGGAGGATAGTCCTATCATGACCACCTACATCAAGGACTTTCTCCACTCTTACTACTCCAGCAATGCAACAGATGGCAAGTACGGTACAATCACTGTACAGCAGAGCCCACTGAACATTATCCTCGACAGTACAGTCATTCAAAGGGCTTTCTCTCTGCCAAGGCAAGGTGGCGAATACCCTAAAAGGTCTGCGGATGCAAAGTTTATTGAAGTACAGTCTCTCCTCACCAAGGGTACCCTGATCCATAGAGATGGCATCTTGCTTCGCACAATCCTTGACCCTCATCTCAAGGAAGCAGCACAATTTCTATCCACCATCCTGGGAATAAAGAACGGCAAGGAACGCTCCCTTCCACTCCGCACATTTGTTTTGCTGAGTAGGAAGCTCAAACAAGACTGGGTCCAACACTTTGTCATTTTCTTTACCAAAAAACTCGATGGTTCTTCAGGCCAGAAATGTAAAATTCCGCACTTATTGGCTATCATCATCAAAAAGGAACTACAACAAAGAGAAATGACTCTGCCCCAGTCTCCAAAGCCAATTGAGGAGTTGGACATACCCTTCTCACCAGTATGGGAGCCATCATCAACTGCTCCAGCTATCACATTGATAAGTACAGATGCCTTAACAGAAGTACCTATTTTGGAAAGCAGGATTGCAGAATTGCCTCAGGAAATGCTTCAGCTCGGTGCACAATTGCAACCACTAAGTCTCCCCCAACAGCACCCACCCGAGCTCGAGACAAGGTTGGCACCCGAACCTGAGGAACGATCAGCACCAGAGCTTGAGACCACATCAGCACTCGAACCGCCCATCGACGTCATGCCAGTCGATGAGCCTCAAGGAGAGCTCGTGCCAGATCAGCAGTATGACTATTGTCCACAAGGGAGTGAAATGCCATTGGAACAACCTCCCCCAAGTACTACAGAACCCTCGGGATGGCTACATGGGCACCACTTGTATCAGCAATATCGCCAGACCTCATCACCATCTGTCATTCTCCAGCATCAAGCTAGCCAAATGATCCAAATGTCCGAACTCTTCACTAGCTTGGCTAAGGAAGCATATGCAAGAGAATTGGAAAGGCAGACGGCATCAGAAATCGAAGACCAATTCCAGGCAATCGCCATCGAGGTCAAGGCTCTTCGGGCACAGATAGATGAGAAGGAGGTAGAAGAAGTGCGCATGAACCAGGCTCTCCAAGCTCAAGAAAAGGCCGTAAGGGATGTGACCTCCAATCTCCATCAAAGTCAAACACAGCTGACTGCGGCAGTGGAAGCAATGGCAATCCTACAGACCTCCTATAACTCCCTGACAACTGCACATGCGCAACAAACAGAGGAAGTGGCACAAGCTCGACTCACTCTCATTCACAAAGAAGACGAGCTCCAGGATTGCAAGGACAAGCTAGAAGACATGCAACAATCTTTGGCAGTACGTGCCTTTAGCATTGATGAGCTTACAAGGGAATGCCGACTCTTAAAAGACCAACTTGCTTCTGTTCAAGAGACCAGCACTTTACAAGCCCAATTCTTGGACCAATGGTCCAATACCACTGAAGACATCCCTCAACAGGCAAAGGTCACCTTGCAAATGAAAAAGCTTAAAGAGGCATACACCAGCATCTACCATCAGTACAAAGAAAAGATGAATGAGATGCACTCCCAAAAAATAGCCATCTCCAAGCTTGAACTCCAATTGCTGGTGCATAACAATGAGGCATTGGAAGACAACACCAATGACGGCCCACTACAATGCACAACCGTGGTGTATGAAGAGCTTGTGACTGCTCTCCAAATGGAAGATCACCTCCACGCACGTGTGCTGATCCAATGGAAGCAACTCCAACTCAAGATCATATCTGCTCATCCAACAATCGACTGGAAACGATCCATCGGGATTAAAACCCTGCGCATAATTTGCCAAGACTTGTCTGAAGATGAGAAGAATATCTTCTGCCTGTCTACACATGCCGGGTTCATAACTCTCAGGACAGATGCTTTCATTGCATATGCCTGCCTCATGGGTAGTCCTCCCCTCAGGGTTATTGCAGGTTTGTTGCCGTTGCTGCAAAGGCCATCCCTATTATTTGCACGGCATGACATAACGGACATCCAGCCCATGCAGCTGATCATCCCATCGCACCAGCAAAAAGAAGTGTCGGACGATGACAAGGCCTATCTCACATCCAACTTCCCATATCTAACCACTCTTTCTGCCAACATCATAACCTCACTTCCCCTTGCTGCTGCCACCCTCTTAACCTTCCCCGAGCTCCATTCTAACATCTATTCCCTCCATCGTCTCTTTGCTCATGCCTCTCACCATTTTCAACTCACCCAACAGTCCCAAACTTACGAGCCCCTCACACCTAGCTTTTTCCCCTCCCTTGCTAATCCTACCCTTGAGGATTACCAAGCTGCTCAAACCATTTGCCCATTTCTTCCCCCCCTCCCCTCTGCTCCCCCTTCCGCCACTATCACTCAGCCATATTTCTCCCCCATGTCCCCTGCTTCTCTCCCGGCCCCGTCATCACCTCCGACACTTCTGGTGCTGTCATCAGCAGAAAATGATGCAGTATTTGATTTTGAATATCAGGATCCGGATAATCCAATTCGTACACCCATGCCAAGTTCCACTGATGAGTATGATTTTGATGAGATACCACTTCCCAGTAACCCCATCAAGGAATTTTGGAGCAAATATCCTGATATGAAAACTCGCGGTGGATGGCCCCTGGGTAACTTTCCTACCAATCTTCGTCAGCACCAAATAAGTGAAGCTTGGATTAGCAAATTGGATCCACAACCTGATTGGCGCCGTCCCAAGCTCTTTGATGTAAGCTTCTTAAAGGAGTACTTACGGGCACCTCCATGTCTCAGAACCCATCCCAAGTTCTATGCAGTTCCACGGCGTAAAAGATGGGAAGCCAACATACACACTTTGGCTGAAGATCGAGTCATTAATTGGCCAATGATCGAATCCTACTCTGGTGTAGAATGGACTATCCAAGGCGCCATGATCCGAGCACTTCAGCAGCATAAACAAACAATGCGCGGCAACATTGATCGCTTCCTTCGCCAAAGTGCCATATTCTGCAAAACATTAGCATTAATTCTGGAAGTCCCATGCTACCTTGATTCCCATTTGCCTCCACTCAGCTTTAATCCCAATGAACGGATTGATGCTCAGATTACAAGCAGACTATACCAAAGAGTGATCTTCTTGGAGGCACGCCACATATCTCTGTTCGAGCAAATGGTGGATACAGGCTACCTGGAAACTGCGCAAAAATTGTATGGTGCTAAGGCTCTACAGCAGGACCGTCTGGCACGACACAAGTTCCACAGCCACTGGACTAAAAACATGGCAACCCAGGTACGTGATCGTAATAAGCCATAACCCGAGGACGGGTAATAAAATGGATCCGGGGGTATGTTGACTCTGTGCCAACATGAACTTATGAAAAAAGAGAAGGTGTTACAACTTTGTGTTACAACTTCTAGACACAACTTTATGTTACGACTTTGTGTAACAACTTTGTGTTGCAAGTTTGTGTTACAAGTTTATGTTACAACTTTGTGTAACAACTTTGTGTAACAACTTTGTGTTACATCTTCTACATGAAGAGAGAGAATGTGTTACGACTTTGTGATACAACTTTGTGACACAACTTTGTGTTACAACTTTGTGTTACAACTTTGTGTAACAACTTTGTGTTACATGCAGAGAGAGAAGCTCTCCAACTTGTATAAATACCCCATAATGGAATGAAGCCCACACTCTTGGGGCATTGTGTTGAGTCTACATTGGTATTCCAAGCATTTGTCTCAAGTGTCCATGCTTCCTTGCACTGCACGTCCAAAAGCATGTCCTAACCTTGCAACCCTTCTCCCCTCTCCTCCAACCCTGCAACCCATCCTCTCCCTCTCCTCCTCCCTCCTCCCTCCTCCTCCTCCCTCCTCCTCCCTCCTCCTCCTCCATCTCCAAGTTTGTTTCCCTCTTTCTTCCCCCTTCCCCCTCCATCTCCACCACCATCTCCCCCTCCCCCTTCATCTCCACCTCCCCCTCCCTCTTCACCTCCACCTCCACCTTCCTCCTCCCTCCTCCTCCCTCCTCCTCCTCCTCCTCCTCCTCCCTCCTCCTCCTCCTCCTCCTCCTCCCTCCTCCTCCTCCTCCTCTCTCCTCCCTCTCCCTCCTCCTCTTCCCTCCTCCTCCTTCCTCCTCTCTCTCTTACTTCACCCATGCTCTTACACCTTCTTCCTCTCCCACTCCTATGCTTTCCTAAACCCTTAAACTCAATGATCTACGAGGGAGACGAGTTCTCCACCATGTACTTTACTCTGAACCTTGGATCCTCCTCCTAACCCTGAACTCCTTCTAAACCTTGGAACCTCCTTCTGAACCCTGGAACTCTTTCTAACCCTGGAACTCTTTCTAAACCCTGGAACCTCCTTCTGAACCCTTAAACTCCTCCTAAACCCTACAACCCCCAATGAAGGCGAAAGCCTTCATTACCCCAACAACAATGGTTTACGTGCCTTTTACACATGCTTGCATTATGTTTACTCACCACACTTAAGCCTACGTCTCTCACCGGAACACGACTCGAGGTCCTAGGCTACATATATACTACAACGACAATTCCAATATATCTGTAGGTGACAAAAAGCCTCGGAACCCTGCAACATAGAATACCCAGCTCTTCCTGCAAAAGTGTTAGGACTAGGACAGAGACAACAAAGCTAAATTTGACGAATATGCTAAATTTAGTGGATATGCTATTTTTGGTGGATAAGGTTAAGTTTGGCGGATTTGCTTTCTGGCTTTCTCTCCCCTCCATTAGTTTCTCCACCCTTTACATACCACACTCACAAGCGCGCTAGTTGGGTGGCCAACTATCCTCCTCCCAACTCTCCTCTCCTTGGCAACCAGCTCGCTCCCTCTCCACGCAGCTCCCTCTCCTCCCCTTCTCTCCCTCTACTACCCGCCACCCCGCCCCTACCTGCCCTCTCCCCTCCTGCGCAACAGCCCCCCCCCTCTCTTCCTCTCCTCACCACCCTGCTTCTCCCCCTCCTTCCTGCGCAGCACCGCCCTCCTCTCCCTCTACCTGCCCCCTCCCCTCCTGCGCAACAGCCCCCCCCTCTCTTCCTCTCCTCACCACCCTACTTCTCCCCCTCCTTCCTGCGCAGCACCGCCCTCCTCTCCCTCTACCTGCCCCCTCCCCTCCTGCGCAACAGCCCCCCCCTCTCTTCCTCTCCTCACCACCCTACTTCTCCCCCTCCTTCCTGCGCAGCACCTCCCTCCTCTCCCTCTACCTGCCCTCTCCCCTCCTGCGCAACAGCCCCCCCCTCTCTTCCTCTCCTCACCACCCTGCTTCTCCCCCTCCTTCCTGCGCAGCACCTCCCTCCTCTCCCTCTACCTGCCCCCTCCCCTCCTGCGCAACAGCCCCCCCTCTCTTCCTCTCCTCACCACCCTACTTCTCCCCCTCCTTCCTGCCCAGCACCTCCCTCCTCTCCCTCTACCTGCCCCCTCCCCTCCTGCGCAACAGCCCCCCCCTCTCTTCCTCTCCTCACCACCCTACTTCTCCCCCTCCTTTCTGCGCAGCACCTCCCTCCTCTCCCTCTACCTGCCCCCTCCCCTCCTGCGCAACAGCCCCCCCTTTCTCCCTCTACCCGCCACCCTGCCCCCCCCCCCCTCTTCTGCGCAGCCCCTCCCCCCCTCTCCCTCTACCTGCCTACGTCCCCCTCTCCTGCGCAGCTCTCCCCCCTTCTCCTCCCTACACCCTCTGCATCTCCCCCTCTCCCCTCCTAGCTCCAGCCCCCCTCCTCCCCCCTAGTCTACATCCGTCCTTTTACTCTCCCTCTCCACCGACACCCCTTCCTCACTCTTTTCCTCTCCATCGAAGCATGGGCCTGCACTGGTGGATCTGCTAAAGTATTCTCTCGTAGCAGATTCCGGGCTTAACCTCGACATCAACACCTCCTCCTTCCTCCTTGCCTCTCCAGACCTCGACATCGACACCCCCTCCGTACTCTTTTCCTCTCCATACGACGCCATCGTTCATGCCTACCCGTGCCTCTCGCCACAAGTACAAACCCAGATTACCCCGCGATACTTTATTCGTTGACTTCCATCGGGCTCGAGCAGGCCACACGACAGGATCGGGACCATCTTCCATGGCATCACTTGGCAAGCGCACCACTGATGACCTGGGTGCCGGGTCTACACCACAAAGCACTTCGAAACGACCTCGAGCAGTTGCAGATTCACCTCCCTCCGACAGGATCACTATCATATCGGATGAGGAGCTATCCCCCTTTTCGAGTTCCTCTGATTCAGATCATGGAGGCTCTGACTATCTGCCCCCCACAGGTAGAATCAAAACACCATCCAAGGCATCCAGTGGGCACAGTGGTCACAGTAACGGTGGCGATGATTTGGCCCCACAAAGTACGGCTTGTGATCTTCCACCCCCAGCTTCATCCTCCTCGATCATTCGGGTGGTTTTCAAACCTTTCCTCGATCCCACACTCAAGCTGTCTAGCATCTTGTCACCTGATGAGATAGCCCGCATGTCTCTCGTGGAGTTTGATGATGTCACACTTCCCCCGGTGGATGTCCAAATGTGTACTGCGTTCATTCAGTCTTATGACTTTGCAACAGACACATTCGGGTTCTTGAATTCCCGTCACATGTTCACTCCTAGTCTCGTATCCACATATCTCCGTCTTCCCACACTTCCCTTTTTGCCACCTCACACCGGCTCACCCACATTCCTGTCCTTCTCGTCTACCTGTAAAACTCATCGCAGAGGACATGAGTGCAAGAAAGTTCTTGAGGGAAACAGCCGAGAGGCGCTTCTAGCGAGGTATTTGTTCACACACTTCTACTCTGCCCCAGGCCACTTCTTCATCACCAAGGCGATCCATTCTGCCTTAGACTCCATTCTCTCGGTCACTCCCTATGATTTCGCCTCACTCTTCTACTCTGCCTTTCGTAACACAGTTCGCAAGCGTCGGGGCACATATACCTGTACTTGTGGGCCCCACCTCACCTTCTTACTTCATCAGTGGAAGGCCAACCCTCCTTCCATTGTCACAGGTCGCCTCCCTTCATCATCTCTCTCCCCTTCTATCACCCCCTTTTCCACATCGTTTACTGTCACTTCTAGTGTTCCTTCTCCCGGGACTGCCTCTTCTCCTCTTTCGCTCAGGAGGACACCTCGGCGAGTGCCACCTCATGAAGTCTGCACCGGAGCTTCTTCAGTATATTCTGTTACCGGTGCCCCAGGGTTACCACCAGTGACATGTCTTGTATCTCCATCAGTCGTGCCCGTGCCAGGACTTGCCTCTCCATCAGTCACACTTGTCCAGGCTTCTCCAGGGATTGCACCAGGTACACCTCCTGTTGTACCCGTTGGATGGACAAAAAGAGTAGAGCCTAACCCGCCTTCACAGCCACCCTCATCCACGTTTAAAACACACGAACAACACACATGTACATATGTTCAGACGAGTTTGGGGTTTTCAAAAATCTTCACACACCTTTAGCAACCCCTACTCTTCTGCTGTGACATTCATGTCCAGCAGCTAAAGAAAAACATTAGCAAACCACTTGGATCAAAAACAAAGCAAGCTTGTGCTCTATGCCTCTGCTTTTCTCCTCCCGGATCAAAAGGATAACTTTGAACCCTCCACTGCCAGATATGCATAATCCACCATCCTCCTGGATCAAAAGGCATCAACAACACACCAATTTGATGTAGCCACCAACTCCTTCCATATAAGCCTCCAGGATCCCATATCTTATCTTGCCAAGATATTACACAACTCCACTGGCTATCAGCCGTCACACTTATATCATGAGTCTTGCTCATCTTCACATGAGCTACATCTTTTGAGGTCACAACCTCACACATAAATCTCACGGGTACAACCAGCTCATAATCTATGATTAGGGACTTCTCAACATGCCCTATTGCCTCAACCTTGAAAGCTGCAAAATTTAACCCATCACATGAATTATCAAGATCACCCAGGAGCAAAATGACATCCTTCCCACCTGCAGAATGCTCAAACATATCAGCACACTCTTTCTCGTCATTGCCAACCACACATGCAAAATCCATGAGGGTATCATCAAGTAAAGCATCTAGCTGATCATCAACCACACTATCACTGCTATCCTTCTCAACATGCATACTGGTGTTTTCATTCTCTTTTGAAGAGATCAATGCTAACATATCATCCAGTGCATCATCAAGGAAGCAATCCAGCTCATCCTCTGAATCATCATCATCCTGTATACACTGAATCTTAACCTCATCATCCTCATCACAATTTGCATGCACACAATCAACACTTGCTGACTGTAGGTCTTTTACCTTATCAGTAATAGCCACATCAGTTTCATCACTGTCACACATGATTGAGCTCTCATCTTCACTACTAATTTCACCTCTTTCTTCCTCACTTGTTGAACCTGAAATCTCAACCTCTTCGGCATGCACAATCACAGTGTCAACCACAAACTGATTGCATTCAGCCATCATAGGCATATCATCACCACTCAACACTGGTGGAGCATGATCATCATCTACACACACAGACTTATCCTTAGCTGCCTTTAATGGGCTCTCAACCTCTCCGCCATCTATGGTAGCAACCCCTTCTCTCGGGATCTCTTCTACCACCTCACACAGAATTGGTTGAGCAACACCCTCTTCCATAGCAACTGACAAGCTTCCATTCATAAGTGTAATGATTTCCAGCTTCCTTTCATCATCAACTCTATATGCATCCGGTTCCTTCAACAGTGAAGACAACTGACTCTCTTCCTCTGATGAGATGCTCTCTTCCTCTGTCTCACTCAAAAAATCTCTCTCTTCATCTGTGACTGTCTCCTCAAGTTCCTCTTCCAATTCCAGTTGACAGCTCATCACATAATCTGGTATTCTCCTTGCATCAGCTGAACTTCCTTCTCCTCCATCCATAGCATCTCTCCTGTTATTTTGACCTCTGCTTCTTCCTGCAATCTCTATCCAATTTAGGCTGAGTGTTTTCATCAGCTCCATAGCTTCATGCAAATCCTTTCTCAGGGAATCATCCTGCACAGGAACAGACACCGGCTCTCTCTCTACATATGCCTTGATCATTTCTGGCCTATTGACCAGGGCTTTAGGCTCCTCTTGCATACCAAGCTGCCTCAGTCTCTTAACCTTCCATTCTTTCTCTCTAGCCACTCTTACTGCATCCTCAAAACTATCAATATTCTTCATCTCCACCTTCAGACGGAGGGTAGACTCCAGACCAGCGGTCTCTCTTTATCATTTGCGGGGGTACTTCAGGAATCAAAGCCTCACACCATAGACTCCACAGTCTACTAAACTCTATCAAATACTGATCCACATCCTGATTATCCTTTTGCTGAATTTTGCACAACTCCTTCCATACTTCATTAGGGCTCCTGGATCGTGCAAACCGTGCAAGAAAAGCTGCTCTCACCACTGTATACTCCGGATTTTGCTGCCGAGGATGAGTAGTCCTGAAGGTAGTCATTTGAGTCTGCAACCATGATTTTGCATCTCCCTGCAAACAATAATTCAAAATCTGAAACAGAATCTGAGGGGTTGCCCTATCCTTCATAAGTGCTGTGAATTCCATCTTTTCCAAGAATCTCACTGCATCCTCATATGGCATCCCCCAAAACTCTGGAAAGTCCTCTGCCATCCTCACAATCTTTCAACTGTCACACACCCTGGCTTTCTCAACCACAACAAAACTGGAAGGCAACAAAATAAACACACTACTGAAGAAGCTCACTCTACATCCGAAGAGCATTCTTTTTCTTGCGGGCAAGCACTTTCAAAGCTCTCTGCACTCTAGCTCGGAGTCGGATCACACGTAGCTGGACTTCAATACATCTGTCCTTCCTGTGACCACATTTTCCACACCACTCACACTGTATCACTCTCATATGTGGATTTCTCCCCATTGCTTGCAACACATCTCAGAACACCTGCTCCTCCAATCTTGTAAACTGAAGTGAACTCCTCCGTGGAGGCACCAAAACGTGGATGGACAAAAAGAGTAGAGCCTAACCCACCTTCACAGCCACCCTCATCCACGTTTAAAACACACGAACAACACACATGTACATATGTTCAGACGAGTTTGGGGTTTTCAAAATTCTTCACACACCGTGACGACGACTGTTGTACCCGGGACTTCCTCGACAGGTGTATTGTTACGCAGGACTGCAGTTGTTTCGTCTTCACCCCCTACCACTTTCACCGATGCAGTCATCACCACAGTTCAGGCGACCTCTGACCATGTTTTGGACCAGGTATTGGACCTGAATCTTAGCCTGGGACCTGACTCCCACTCCCATGGGCTTTCTCAGGAGATGTCATCCCAGGGTGTACTTCACATTTCAGCCTCCCCAGGCAGAGACAGGACTAGAGACGGGAGTGGGAGCCCCTCTCGCGGAGATGCTCCATCGGCCACTTCAGCATCAGAGGAGGTATTTGAGGGAGGGATTCTGCCCAAATCTGTGGATTGCCCACCCCTTCATGAAAATGATATGTTCACAGCTTACATAGCTGCTTCATCGGGCGCCCCTCTTTCAAATATTTCCCTGGTGGAAAAACAGAATGAAGATTACAGCCAACTACTATCTGTCCTTCACAAAAAACGCTCACCAGTATGTGGGGAAGAGGAGGATCTCACTCAAATCTTCACCATTCCCTTGCAGGACTGCCTCGCACAGAACAAGAAGATCTCCAGGGCCCCAACATGTTTTGTGCACTTGGACAAATTGGCACCTCAGGAAACCTGTCAACCGAGGAAGAGGGAGCTCTTCCTGACATGTTTGAGGAATTGGGGGACGTCATTAATTTGGCGGACAGGATGAATTACAGCGACAGGTATGCGTGGATGAAAAGGTCCCTGCATCTTGCTCAGCGTATCATGGATGACACCTTCACGCAGCTTGGGACAGCGGTCTTCAATTCCACAGGTTATGCTCATAAGCTCCTCTCTCAACAGCAACATTTAAAGTTAGAATTCGAGAGAGCTCAGGCAGCCCAGCAGCGCGCCACTAGCGTGACACCTCGACAACAGGAGGAAAGGTGGCAGAAAGAGAAGGACTCAGCAATACATGAGCGTGACATCGCTTGGAATATTCAGAAGGCTGCCCTTGAGGATCGCCTCCATAATCACAGGCAGGAATGGGAAGCAGCAATGACATCTTTACGCAGCCAACATGTTGCAGCTCTGGCAACTTTGCACAGCCAGCATGTCACGGAGGTGACCAGATTTCACCAGGAGATTACCAAGTTAAAAGAGTCTTTGTCTTCCTCCGAGATTGCCAAAGAAAAATCAGAATCCAGAGTGGCTGAATTGGAAAAGAAGCGTTCATCCATGGAGGAAGAATTCACAGCTCTTCGGATGCAGTTGGCCACCCTCCAGACTTCCCAGTCCACCTTGCAAGAGCAAAAGGATCATTACTACCGGCGATACCACCGATATAAAGACAAGTATGAAAATCTGAGAAATGTGATGGACACGCTTGAGTGTGAGGAGGAAGCACCCCATCCACAGATACCTATGACTGAGCCAGAGCAAAGGGATGCGCAAAAAGCCACAGAGCCAAATACGAAGGCGGAAGAGGAGAAGGCAGAGGAACAGGCTGCAGAGGAACAGGATGCAGCTTTACCACCCTCTGCAATCTCATAGAAGGGTTGATACATGGCTGTTGGTGTTTGGGTTTTTTTTTGCACTGTTAGATTTTGCCAAGCTGTTTGGCCCTCACTGTAAATATCAGTGTTTTACCTCAAGATGTACTCAGTTTTTTTCTGCAATTTTCCATGCTGTCCCTTGTAATACAGCAGTTTATTTTTCACATCTCCACTTAATACAAATCTTGGATTACTCCCACGGCCAACCACATGGTCTGTACTCTTTCCTTTTCCCACTCCATCACCATATCCATGGTTTGAAAGTTCATCTTTATTTTTCTTTGACGGATTCGTCCAACCTTTCTATTCACCGGGACGGTGAATGATAGTGGCGGGGGAAACTGTTACCTTATCACACGACCACCTGTCGACAGGCGTTGACCACATGACGACATCTGTTGACCACATGTTGACCATGTGTCAACACAAGTTAGCCACGCGATCACACGGGTTCATCCAGGAGTACTGTCCGAGGCTGTCAACCACAGGTCGACACAGGTTAACCACAGGTCGACACAGGTCAACCATAGGTTGACACATGTCAACCACAAGTCATCAAGAGCTGCGCACATGGAGAGTGAGCTTAGCACATGGAGCAGTCAGGAGTATTTATATTACACAGTGGTTCAGTGATACAGTGGTGCAGTGGTGCGGTGAACCAGCTCACCTGCACATGGAGAATTTACACCATCGGGCTGGCGAGTCAGGGAGTCAGAAAGTCGCCGAAGCCATCAAGAGGTGCAGTGAACCAGCTCACCTGCACATGGAGAATTTACACCATCGGGCTGGCGAGTCAGGGAGTCAGGAAGTCGCCGAAGCCATCAAGAGAGCCAGCGGTGCAACGGCTATCCTCAACAGCTAAGGAGATAAGAGGATGACCAATGGGAAGAAAGAGGGGAGATTCTCAGCAAAGAAGGGACCCTCCAAGGCGGGGGATGAGGATGAAGGAGAAGGGAGAGAGAAAAGGAGGCATTCGGCATTCGGCAGGGAGCGAAAGGGAGGAGAGTGAGGAGAGATAGAGGCTAGAGCTACGAGCTCGCCAAGGAGCGAATGTGAGAGACTTGTGTGTACCCTTTGTCTACTATGGGGATAGACCTGTGTATTCTGGTGATTTGCGACTCGTGTATTCTTGTGACTTGCGACTTGTGACCTGGGGACACGTCCAGTGATATGTACATTGGCCAATTCGGTCACTTTCTCATCTCTCCTGTCTCTTTCGGATATGGGGATTGTTCACCAGTGTAGGATTTTCTTATTTTGCTTATGTTGTGGAGTTCACCGGTGATTGTCACTTAGCATAGTGCACTCGTACGTCGTCGTTCACTGCAGTATAGCATACGACACTCGCACACTACTGCACGGTGCGCTCTGCACGATCCATTGCATTAGAGCATTGCACAACTCATGCTTCTCACACTAGTGGCCTTTGGCCTCCGGTAACACCTCCGGAAGGATAGGAACCCCTCCCCTCAAACAGTGACACACTATATAGTGTTGTACTTGTCTATTGTCTATTACAACAGTCAACATCAAGCTCTTTTGGTATCATGTGAGTACTTGTCCATTGCTTTCATTTTCTTTCCATTTCATTTCCATTATGCTTGTTATCTTTCCTTTCCATTCCTAGTGTTAGCTCGCTTCTCTCCCTACCACTATGATATTTCATGTGGTATCAGAGCCATGTTCCTAGCCCTGCTCTCTCTTTCCCTTTCCCTTCCAAGAGGTTGAAGTGAGGGAGGCCAATGAAACTACTCTACCTCCTCCTCCTTGGAAGTCTTCTCTCTTCTCTCCTTCCTTGAGCTCTTTTCTCCACACCATGATCTGCCACCTCTCTTCTCCTTCCTTCAGCTACATCTTTTTGCGACCTACGGACAATGTGATGCTCCTATGTGGATCTAGAAGCAGAATCACGGCTTTGTGTCTTCAGCAAAGTTATATAGGATCTTGAGTACTACAAATTTCGTTTTTACATCATTGCAATCCGAGTTTTCTGTGAAAAGTTATAGCCCTTGCAAAAAGTGACGAAATTTATTTCTGCGCGCGGATTTTGTTATGGAGCTCAATGATTTGACAGCCCAAGCATGATGCAGCCAGCTCAACATGGACCTTTCCATCCTCTTCATCGTTGACCTCTACTCCAGCCCGCCATTTGCTCCCTCTGCCCGATATTCTCTTGGAGCTGCTGCCCGCAAGTTGGTGTCCGTTCTCTGCCCGTCACTTGCTCCACATCCCATCGACAACATGTGAAGCAGCTCCGAGCTTGATGTGGACCTCAAACACTTCCCGACTTCTCCGATTACCGCCCCGATTGTCCTTGGTCCCCGAGCTTCACTTTTGACCAACTCTCTGCATGCTCATGACACCTCCGGCCTCTACTTCGACATCCGTGACTCTCACTTAGCCATTTTGAGAGTTACTATGTGTGGAAAGGGACGAATTTTGTAAGAGAGAGGTGGAGGTGAACAGAGGGTGGAAAAGAAGGGGTTTGTAAGAGAGGTGGGGGGTTGGACATAGGGTGAAAAGGGAAGGGTTTTGTAAGAGAGAGATACAGGTGGATAGAGGGTGGAAAGAGAAGGGTTTTGTAAGAGAGGGGTAGGGGGTTGGACATAGGGTGAAAAGGGAAGGGTTTTGTAAGAGAGAGGTAGAGGTGGACAGAGGGTGGAAAGATAAGGGATTTGTAAGAGAGAGGTGGGGGTTGGACATAGGGTGGAAAGAGAAGGGGTTTGTAAGAGAGAGGTGGAGGTGGACAGAGGGTGGAAAGAGAAGCATTTTGTAAGACTGAGGTAGGGGGTGGACAGAGGGTGGAAAGAGAAGGTTTTTGTAAGAGAGAGGTGGGGGTTGGACATAGGGTGGACAGGGAAGGGTTTTGTAAGAGAGAGGTGGGGGGTGGACAGAGGGTGGAAAGAGAGGGGTTTGTAAGAGAGAGGTGGGGGGTGGACAGAGGGTGGAAAGAGAGGGGTTTGTAAGAGAGAGGTGGGGGGTGGGGAAAAAGTGGAAGGATCCCTCATTCTCCCTATGCTGTCCAAGGGTTGTTGTCACTTCTGTTACAAACCTCATAGTTCTGGACTTGCGGGACAAAAACTGAGGTGTGCTACCTTCATCTTTAGAACTTGTTTGAAGATCTCTAGTGATACTCTTTACCATCTCTTGATACCTCAAAGGCATAGAGTGATTACCCAAGGATGAGGCACTTCCAGAGTTAGTGGTTGACCTTAATGGCTGTGTGCCCTTCGAGTTTGTTTCTGAATCACTATTAGGAGCAAGCACGCGTGGTCTATTCCTGGGCGTACTGTGTACCTTGGAGGGGGAGAATGACCTTGGTGGGGTAACACTTGTCAAACTAATTGGTGCTGAGGTCTCCGGTGCTGACTCTGAGTCGTCCTTACATTTGTCACTTTTTGTTTGTGACCATGTCACAACGCCCAACACTGCACCAATCAAATGGGGACTGTTGCCCTCTCCAGCCACTACTACGTCAACCATATTCACTTAGGATGCGGGTTTCGCTCTTCCATTGGGACAATCTCTGGTGTAGTGGTCCTTTGTGTTGCACTGTGTACAAGAGAGTCCCCCAAACGGCTATGTACAATCATCTTGGTAGTGGCCATACTCGCCACAGCTGTAGCACATGATGGGTCTTCTAAAGTCTGTACCTCTGCCTGCACCTTCACGTCCACCTCGAAAACCACCCCTTCGAGCACATTGATAAGGAGGTCCATAGCCACCTCCTGACATAGGTGGTTGGTACGGTGCATAGTAAGGCTGAGGATAGAAATAAGGGGCACCAATTGAATTGGGCATAGGAGCTTGGAGCAAAGGGGGAGTTGGAATCAATGGAGGTGGCATGACAGGAGGAGGAGGTGGCTCAAATGCTCGTGCAAGAGGGGGATCAGGAGGTACTGGTGCTAGGCTAGAAGTTATGGGTACCGTTCTGTTGACTTCAGCAACTAGAGGTTCTTTCGAGGTATACTCTGGAAGAAGTTTCCTTAATCCTTTGAGGTACCTACACTCAGAGGCATCATGTCCATGGATCTCACAAAATGTACAAAATGAGGTAGAAGTAGGTACCTTATGCTTGGAGGGACACTCCCGTAACCATGGTTAGAACCCTTGCATTCTGTGCACCAAAGACCACACTTCGAATTTGGCCCTCAAAGGATGACTGGCCATCCACCTTTATTCTATCTTTCAGGCCTTCTTTGATTTCTTCTTACTCCTTCTTGAGTTGCTGCCATGCGGATGATCCCTCCTCTCTTGGGAGTTGGGTGGTCGTAGTCGTTGATGAGGTAAAACTTAGCTATGACCGTTCCATCTTGATAGCTTCTTTTAGGAAGTCTTGAAGTAAGGCATGTTCAGGGAGTTTATCAACCAACCTTATAGCAATGGTAGGGGGTAATGCTTTCAAAAACCTCCCCTTCATGATAGCATCATTAAGTGTCACAGACATCTTTGCCGCCAAGGCCCTCATCCTTGTGTACATTTCAGAGATGCTTTCTTCCAGGCTTCATGGTGTTAGTGGACAACTCCTCGACAATCATATGTTCAAACTTCTCCAATTTGAAAGTCCGTAGAAACTCCTCTTTTAGAGCTGTTCAAGTTAAAAAAAGGTCAGCCGAAAATTGGCTATACCATACATCAGCTGCATCCTCCAATGACGAAGGAAAGATATGTAGAAAGGCATGCTTATTTTCCATACCCTTGGCTTTGCATGCTATGAGAAACTTCCTCACATGAGCTTCGGCATCCTCATGTAGGTGACCTTTGAGCTTCTGAGTCTTCACATGGACTTTGTTGAGTAACTCCAGAAGTCTTGCTTTTTCTCCAGGACTGAGAACCACCACACTCACTCCGGGAGGTGAGGTGGAAGGATGAGCAGAAGGCCTCCCAATGGAGCAGTACTCAATGTGGATACTAAGGAGACATATGGTGGGGTGGATGAGGAGACAACACCCCATGCAGGAGACCACACTGGTGCAGTTACTACTGATGTAGCCATAGTGGAGATAGACGGTACTACTTATGCTGCAGGTGCTACCATTGCAAAAGTAGATGGTGAAGACATGGAAAATGTTGGGGTCAATAGGGATGCGGAGGCAGTTGGGAAGGAGAAGGAAGGGGTCCAAGCCATGTAGGATGGATCAGGAGGGAAGGGTAAAGATAATGACAATGGTAGGGACATCTGAGCAAAAGGTGAACCCAAGGGTGTCACGGATGTAGAAACTAGACTCGAAGGACCAGGGTTATGCATGGCAGACAAAATGGCAACTTGACCAGTGGATGTCAAGTCCGAACTGGGTACTACTCCCGTTGAAGTGGTTGCAGTGGCTGCTGATGAAGACACCGTTGCAACAGGACCTAAGGGGCTGTCTTGACCTCGATGCTCGTCTGAGGAGCCCTCGTCCTTAGTACTTTCTTCTTTCACCCGTTCCCTACTTTGTACTTCTTCTCCGGAGTCGGGATCTGTGACCACCACCGATCTTGTTGGTCCAATGTTGACATATGGTCAACATATGGTCAACACCTGTCGTCATGTGGTCAACGCCTATCGACATGTGGTCAATGCCTGTCGTCATGTGGTCAGGGTGTTTCTACTGTAACACCCCCACTGAAACTCATGCTTCAAATGCACATGGTGAAGCTCATCTTGCCCAAGGTGATAGAGATTTTGTGTTTGCTATATTTAATGAGAAGATGGATGCCAGGGGGGAATTGAATGCTGAAATCAATCAAGGGCTGCTTCCCTTGTTGCAAGTGATACATAGAATATCGACAGTGGTGCTACTAAGCACATGACTCCTCGCCAGGAGTGGTTTGAGAGCATCACACTTATTCATGGCAAACAGGTTACTTGTGCCAATGATGCTTCTCAAGACATCATCGGAGTTGGGCACATTCCTATTCAGCTTGATAATGGGAAAGTTAAGTATATGTGAGATGTTTGGTATATTCCAGATTTGAGGCAAAATCTGATTTCAGTTTCAAACATTGCCCATGATCAACATATGTTGGTCGAATTTCAGGATAACCAATGCAAGATCAAGGATCCAAAGAAAGGGTATGAGGTTATAGCAACAGGCACAGATGACAAAGGCTTATACAAGCTTGATGCTCAGCCTTATGATCAGAAGGTATTGGCTGTAGCAAACACTTCCCAGGCATATTTATGGCATGCCAGGTTTGGTGGACATGTCCGTCACAAGGCATTGTCCTACTTGTACAACAATATATGACTTATGGAATGCCAAAATTACAGCAATCAGCAATTGAAGTGTGTGAGGGGTGTGCACTTGGCAAATTGCATCACTTGTCATTCAGTAAACAAGGCAAGAATTGGGTCAAGGCAACCAGAGTGTTGCAGATAGTGCACAGTGATGCATGTAGCCCCATGACTATTCCCATGCATAGAGGAGCAATGTACTTTGTGACCTTTATAGATGACTTCACATGGCTTTTTCTCATGAAGGAAAAATCAGAGGTGTTCTATTGGTTTCAGGAGCTCGAAGCTATGGCTGAGAACCAAACCAATTTTAGAATTGGAACACTTAGGGGGAGAGTACGTGTCACATGCATTCCAGGGATTTTTGAAGCAGCATGGGATTAAACATCACTTGACATGCCCTTACACACCACAACATAATCCACTCTCTGAGAGGAAGAATTGTACTCTCATGGAGATGACGAGATGCATGCTGAAATTCAAGAGAGTCTCAAAGGCTTTTTGGGGAGAAGCAGTTGTGACAGCCACTTACATTCATAACAGATGCCCTACCAAAGCTTTGGTTAATGTAACTCCATTTGAGGCTTTGTATGGCTTTAAGCCAAAGGTTAGTCATTTTAGAGCTTTTGGCTCAGTGGCATATGCTTTGGTTCCAGATGCACATCGGACAAAGCTTGATGACAAGAGTGTCAAATGCATTTTCATGGGGTATAGCACTGAAAGCAGGGGATTTAGGATTTATAATCCCGCTACCAGGAAGGCGATAATCATCATAGATGTTCTCTTTGCTGAGAATGAGTGCATGCAGCCCGTTAGTGCAGACTTGCCACCATACGATGACACCCATTTGGACCTCATCCAGTTTGGGGATGATGAGATGGAGTCTCTTGATGCTTTCCCTTCTACTTCTCATAGTTCAGATGGCTTGCCACATGTTGAGGATGGCTCTCCCTCAAATGTTTCAGATTTGCAGCCAATTAATGAGAATAGATAGCCTCATGTTTGGAGGCATTATCAACATCGTGAGGCCACTAAAGTAGTTGATGCAAATCTGTATGTTTTGTAGCAAAAATCAGAATTGGTCATGTTGGTACTATATGTGGATGACATCATACTCACTGGCAGTGATTTGCAGCAAATTACAGCAGTGCAGTCCGCTTTATGTCACAACTTTGACATAATAGATTTGGGCCTGTTGTATTATTATCTGGCACCCTTCTACATTATTGTCTTGACATGTAAAGCCAAAACGTAGAAGGGAGACTGGATGGGCAGTATTAGATGGATTTTCACCGCAGCACACCTCAGGTCTCCTTCGTCCCCTGTCATGGTTGCCATATTGAAAGCATGGGCTAGTTTCAGGAGCACTCTTCAGAGGATTCCCCCTTCCTCTCATGAAGAGACTGATAGGCCACGGATCATGTGGAATGACAGTATATTGGATGATATTGGCAGACCACTTGGTGCTTCACTCTACATGTAGTGGTCTAGGTGGGAGAGGGGACCCGCCTCATCATTGGGGTCATGGAAAGATTTCCACAGACCAAATCTCATTTGACAGGACATCTCAGAGGGAGTGCATGGAGGATCTTGTAGATTGAGGCAGCCCTTCTAGCAAATTCGGTAGACACAGATAATATGCCACTCACTTGCTCCACTTGGGTAGATGCTTTTACAAGACACGGTGTTCCTCTTCAGGTTTTGGCCTTTCGAGATATACATGAGGATGCCTTGGTTTTTAGTGTGCATGATGGTGGCAGATTGTTTAGGTCCACAGAGGACATCTTGCTTGAGTCTTCTTTTCAGCCTATCAGGGTTGTAGGTCTTTTGGTGTAGGGATCATTCAGAGTGGTTCCTCGACCTAGACCCCCAGCTTCTCTCCACCGGATCTTGGAGACTTCGGCTCTACAGGGGAGTTCCCATTAGGTATTTGCAGTGGGACCCTAGAGAGTGGGAATGGATTGATGCAAGGCATCGAGAGAAGAGCATCCCCTTCTTTCGTTACACGGTCAGTAATGCCAGGAGATTCCAGCTCACTAGTAGACGTTGGAGACCTTCCAGAAATCCTCATTGGGGGGCATTTGATATCACTGCGGATTTGCAGAGGTGCTTTTGGAAGAGACTCTGGAAATCCCACAGGAATAGAAAGATCACTCTTTTCTTTTGGCTTTCTATCCATGGTGGGATTGCAGTGAACCTTTGGAGATCCAGGTTCGGAGCGGATCCTACTTGCCCTCGTTACCTCTCTGCTTTGGAGACGATTCAGCATTGCTTATGGGATTGCAGATAGGCGAGGATGATTTGGATGGGGGTAGCCAAGATTTTCAGTCACTTTGCCCAGTCCCCATTATTTATGACATGGGGCTCAGTGGCTTGGCTTTCTCTTACGGGGCCTCAGGTATTCTATGAGATACTTGACTCTTCTCGGGCCATTTCGATTCGACATCATCAGGTTGAGTCTTGTTCTTTGGATGTTATACCACACCTTCGTTTTGCAGCTGTACATGCCTTTGTGGATACCTCTTGGGAGATTCTAGCGAGCATAGCAACCTAGCATATCTGGAGAGCCAGATGCACAGAGGCATTGGAGGGAACTCAGGTTCATCCCTCGCACACATTGGCTAGTATCTGGACAGTATCTGGACAGACACCATACATACCTTGATGGCCGTATGGATGAGTATGCAGGGAGACTCCCGTGCAGCCTCAGTTAGGAGGGCTTCTTTCTTCAGGGAATGGAAGGATTCTCCTTTCTTCTCTGATACTCTTACAGGGTTGAGGTGCACTTTCAGCCTCATCCTTGGTTGTTTTCCACCTCATTTTGAGGGGGTTTATTTATCTTCATGATTTCATGATGTATTCTGCTCATTTCCACATCCCTCATGGGTGCCTTGAGCTTGCTCTCGCGGGCTTTTTCTCTTACCTAATAGAAGTCTCTTTCTTGAAAAAAAAATAAAAAAAGAAACTCAAGCTGAGTAAGCATGATACTGCTGAAAAGTTTGATGGCACTTTGTAGAGGCAATTGGTTGCCTGTTTGATATATCTATGCTCCACATGGCCTGATATTGCCTACGCCACAGGGCTTTTAAGCCAGTTCATGCATTGTCACATGATCACACATTGGAATGCAGCAAAGAGGGTTCTCATATATGTTCATGGCACTCTCTCTCTTGACTTGCATTATGCTTCAGATTGTGATCTAGAGCTAAGTGGTTTCACTGACTCAGATTGGTTAGGGGACATTGATGACAGACGGTCCACTCCTGGCTATTGCTTCTCATTGGGTTCAGCCTGTATCTCATGGCTCAGTAAGAAGCAAGAGTGAGTCTCTCTTTCCTCCAGTGAAGCAGAGTACAAAGCTGCAAATTCAGCCACTACGGAGTTAATGTGGTTAAGGAAGCTTTTGCACGACTTGCATCATGCACAGGATGGCGAAGCAAACTCTATCTTCTGTGACAGCCAGAGTTGCATTGCCATAGCCAACAATCCTGTCTTTCATGCTCGCATGAAACACATTGTTCACCAAAGCCTTGTTAGCAGATCTTTTCTTACGACATCAACATGGCTTGGGGATCAGAGACATTCTCACAATGTCAAGGGGGGTTGTGAGGTGATTCACAATGACATTGTTTTCATGTACTCCCATAGGTTGCATATCCATATGGATGAATTTGTGCAACCATGGTACTTTAGGTATTGTAGGGTACACCTGAGATGTTTCCAGGGTACTTTTAGCCATATCTTTGAGGGGGGATTTGTAAGACATTACAAAGATATGGTGTTGTAGGCATAAAGTCAAACCTATGGTTGACCAGTAGTACTTGGGTACTATATATACCAAGTACTTGTATTGTTTCATTTGAACATTTCTATTGGAGCTTTCTTGTGTGTGCACTCTTGCTCACTTGTGTTCACAACCTGTCTCCACTTTGTTCCAATATGGTGATCCAATCCTGCACCTAGCTCATTGAAGGCGTGAGGCCCGTAGTCTTGCCCACCACAACTCTACCATAGAGTGACTGTACTGCGACTTTCACCTATTTCTTGTCATGTGGAGGAAGTACAAGCTCAACATTGGCGAGAGTCGAGGGTGCTTCCATATGAGCCCCTCTAGCCATACCAAGGGTCACCACCAAGCTTCATGTCTCCAAGGCAAAGCAAAAAAACTCCTGCACTGTGAAAAGGGAAGGAAGGGGTGGAAAAGGAAAAGGTAAGAGGGGAAATAGAAAAAGAGAGGACCAATATCCCCAAAAAAACAATCAGCCTTGGGCTCAGTCAAATGGCTGCTCCAAGCATTGAGAGGGACATCAGAAAGCTCACTGGAAAGGAGCCTTTTGAGCCCAACAAATCTTGCAGCACAACAAGAGAAATCTGAAAATGTAGTCTTCAGCCACTGAAAAACCATCAAGAAACAACTACTCCCAGGATCAACTCAGAAAACCGAGACCCCTGCATAGAAAGCAGTACATGGGCTGCTCCAAGGATTCCAAAACAAAGACAGCTTACAAACAACACCACCAGCTAGTGATGCAGGGAGAAGGATCCTGGGAACAGTGAAGATACAAGGGAGCTGCTCCAGCTTGAAAAACAATAAAAAATATCAGCCAATGAGCTGCACCAACAGCTCCAAAAAGGATTGATTGAAGGCTCCTTGGGTGATGCAACCAGTAACACTGGGTCCTAGAAGAGGCGTAACCAAGAGGGAGGCTGCTGCAATGCTCCCGAGTGAGCATGGCTCCTCAGAGAACTCTAGCGAGTTCAAATGGCCAGGAAAATGGGGGGCTGGCAAGGTTGAAAAAGGGGAAAGGATGGCATAGAAAAGGGCAAGACCAAGGGGCAAGACCAGACTGGGAAGAGGTGAGAAAGAAGAAGCTAACAGCAAAGAGGATGGGGGGGGCGCTGAGGAAAGAAGCACACGAGGGAGTAGGGAGCTCACAGCAAAGAAGACCTATTTGCCACTCTTCATGAGCATTCCAAAAGATGTGAAGGAAGAGACATGCGGATCCTTTCATTCTACTTGGCATTCTTGACAAATGCTATCTGTATTATCACAAGCAGCACATCACATTCAATCCTAGAGTTTCCCTCTGATTACCCAGCTTTAGAGGCAGCCATACTACGGGCATGGTATATAATCCATGCACGAAAAGACTTGCAGGGTGTGAAAGATAATCAGAATGGATGTGTGTTCTATAGACACGTATATTAGTAAACACTCTATCTCTGTATTTTTGGGTAATGCTGGATATTTTTTCTCCTTGTTTATGTTTTTCAACTCTTAAAGAAAAAAGGTACAATGCATCTCATTACCAATTAAATATGCATCCTGTTGACTGATTGATATGCTTTGTCACCGATTTCTTGAAGGTGGTGGATGAGGCAAAAATTCCACAACTTTTTAATGATTATTTGGAGGATTATAACATGAACACAACTAGCATAATGAGACTTGTTTTCTTCAAAGATGCAATTGAGCACATATCCCGTATTTCTCGGATCTTGAGGCAGCCAAGAGGGAATGCGATGCTTGTAGGAGTTGGAGGTTGTGGTAAACAGAGTCTTACACGTTTTGCATGCTTTATTGGGGAGTACAAATGCTTCCAGATTGAGTTGAAAAAGGGTTACAACATGGCGGACTTCCGAGAGGACCTCAAAAAGTTATATAAAATTGCAGGTGCTAATAAACCAGCACAAACTCAATATCTCCTTCTTATATGAATGATAATAATCTAATGTGTTCTCTATAAATTTGAAAATATGGAGAAATCCTACTATTTAAATTTAAGTTTCTGGTTCACTCTCGCACCTTACCTGAAAAGCAGAGGTCGGGTTGTTCATTATCCAGTATCTTCAATGCCAGCCTTTTAGCATCATGTTTTTCAACATACAAGTCACCCATCCTGATTTCTTCTTAGACGTTTCTGATGTTCAGGAACTATTTGTAATTTTCCCTTCAAGGTCTTTGATGCTGCTTCCTTCTCTCGTAACTCCTGGGTTGGAATATATTACTTTTACAAAAAGGACAGGCTTATGAATAATACATTCTCATATGGGGAGGTACTTATCAAAATTTTCCTGATGTCTCAATGGTGGGCCTTGACTGGAATGAAGGTTGATAATAACTAATATGCACGCAAGAAATTTGAGGCAGTGTCTGATGGGAAGTTCTCCTTTAATAACACTGGCCTAATGAAAACACCAAGTAATATAGTACACTCGTAGTAATTAAGATAGTTATGAGTAATGTCTCATCATGTAGGGATGTATTTGATCGTGGGTTGAATGCTTTCTGATATATATAGATTGGCCTCTTTCCACCTATCAAGATTGATAACTGACACATAGGCAAGATAGTGTAGGTCATGTTTGATGATGCTTTAAAAATGTTAATTTGGTGACCACTATGTATGAGACAACTACAAGTGGAAAAGAAAGATGTATAATATGACAACAGGAAAGTAAAGGCAGCACAATCAATGGTGTATAAGAGTAAAACCTGCCATGCAGCAGCTCCCTGCTGTTGTGCTCCTCCCTATTCCCTCTAGCTCCACGTCTAGCTCCCTTTATAGCTTCTCCCTTATAGATACCCTCCTGAACCACACTTGTAGCTTCTTCTGTGTACCAGACCGGATTTTACGACGAAGATTCAGCTCATTTTGTGGTTTCCTGCTGCAAAACAGCTGCCAATTCCTGCATAAATTCGAACATTGGGACAACTCCAAGTTTGAGCTCCAGATTTTGCCTACAATCTGCCCCTAAAAACCAAAGCCATCCACATGCATTTTTGAGCGCTACAGCAGACTTGAGTTTTCAGGTGCCAAATCAGCTCCAGGAACTGTGCCTTCTACAGCTCCCGTTTCAAGATCTCCACAGCTCCAAAGGCGGATGCTCAAGCAGCATATTTGTGGTACTCCCCAGCTGCATTTCAACCTGGAATAAGGCACCGATCTCCCTTGCAGGTGGATTGTCAAGCAGCACTTTCGTGTCACTTTTGAGCTTCATTTAAACCTGGAATAAGGCACCATTTACTTGGTTCAAGTGCAGTTGCAAGCAGCCTCTTCAACTCGCACTTTTGGCCCCTTCTTGCTGCACATCCAGCTCCATCCTCTGCTTTATCCAGTAAATACCAGACCTTCATTTGTAGCAGCTGCATTTCAGTGCATTCTCAGCTGCTCAAGGTATTTCCACGATTTCTTCCAGGGTCAGCGCATTCTCTTCAAGGTTTTAAGTGCCAGTCCCAGTCCAACACAGCTCTCTAGCCTCTCCTTCTTCTTTGCCTCTCTACCTTAGACTAGCCTCTACCTCTCAGCCCCTCCCTTTCACCCTCCTTCACTCCTCAGCTCTCCCCTCCCAGCTCCTCCCTTCCTCTATCCCTAACTTTCCCCTTGCAGCCCATCCCTTTCACTCCTTATCCCCTCTCTCCTTGCTCTTTCCCCTTAGAACTCCCTCCTTAGGTTCCCTGCCTCCCTTGTCCTCCCCCCCTCTCTTTCCCATCCAAACGATGGGGACATAACTTCATCTATTTGAATCAGCCTTCCACCATTGATTGCTGCAGTTGCTCTACCACACTTTATGCACACATCCATGGGTCCCACCCTTTCAGATCACAGCCTAGGGACTAGATGCTTGTAGACTTATCTATGGACTAAATGATTGCGGACTAGATGCTTGCGGCCTTATCTGAGGACCTTCCCCCGCACCTTACCAACATTCATTTATTGAGATGAGATTTCTTTCAAGCATCTAGGGACTAGATGCTTGCGGCCTTATCTGAGGACCTTGCCCCACACCTCACTGACATTCGTTTATTCAGGTGGCTTTTGACACATGGAGCTATGAGCATTGTGCTCAATGCCAGCCCCTTAGCGCTTGGTTCCAGGAAGATCTTCTTCAAGCCCTTCTCTCTTAGTTTTGACACTGTAGAGGAGAATAGGTAGACAACGTCTCTCTTCATCAAATTTTCAGGTCTATCCCAAGTGTACCGTTGGCTCCTTGTCACAATCAGAGCTACTTTTGGAGTGGTCACTGAGATCCCCCCCCTCCCTGGTTTGTCCTCTTCAATGGTAGAGGCGATCAGATCCGATGGGGTACCTAGAGTTAGGGTCATTGTCTGTGACCCCAACAATTCTGATGACCAGATCATGCCAGCACCTAGATGGCTTTCTTTTTTGACAAAGATTCGAGATTGCAGGCAGGTAGGGCTAGTGTTAGATATGTAGGGTCTTTGGGAATTTGGCTAGAGATTACCCAAAGAAAAAGAAAAGACATACAAAAGCTTCTGGTGCAGCTCCTTTTGAGTGTACCTTTGGCACCGCCTCGTCCTATGGCACCAACTCCACGCCAGCACTTGCTGCTACCCCTCTATGGGTTCCCATTAGAGTGAGAGTGGCTTCTCCACCACTTGTAGATCAAAAGAGACCCTCTTCCACCCCAAACCTTGCTCCTATTGGACCTCTTGACACCCTTTTCTAATCCCTTTGTCCAGCGTTGCACCAGATCCATCCTCAGATATAGTTCTCAGATTGTAGGCACCAATGCTATACCGGATAGGACTAATGATAGTTCCCCTACCGTTACACTTCTAGGTCCTAGCCCCACATCTGAGCATCCTATTCCTCCCCCATTCTCTAGACTCCCTTCTTTGCTCATGGGAAGGGGGATATTGTTGCCTATCTTCATTCTTCAAGTACAAGGATTTTATGCACTCCGGTGATACGCATGTTTCACGGAAACTCTTTTTTTGCCTTGGCTGACTATGGTGATGAGGATTATGTGCCCTACACCTTTCAAGGTGCAGTTGTTGGCTTTCTCCTCGGCTGGTCATCTCCAGGGCTCTTTCCCCAGAGGACTACCCTACCCTCTCTCATGCATATGCCAAGAGGCCTACCACCCCTTAGGGGTTTGTTTCTGCCACTAGGTCAGGTAAGGTGTTCCACATACTTCCTCTCGCCAATAAGGATTGTTAGTTGGAACATTTAGGGCCTCGATCAAATAGTGCTTCTACCCAATCAGCACATGCCCAATCAGGCAAGGCAATTGAAGGATGAGTACACTAACCCATGAAACCGGCCTCAAGGCTAACAAGAGGGCGGTAATAGACAAATAACCAGCCAATGCTTTCACATAAAAGATTCAGCAAATATTTTAATCATAGATTGGGAGTTAGAGGTTTCCTGCTCAAGAACACTGACACAAATTGGCCCCAAACATTTGTGCCCCTTTCGATATTTCTTTAATTAAGTGAAAGATTCTAAATCTAGGCCATATAAAGGATACAATTTCTCTTGCACCTAGGGCATTCCACAACCCATTAGGCATCCACATTTCCTACATAGCCTCTACTGTTCACTGCTCTCACCAAGCCTAGCCATAGGAATCCATTTCCATCCTAGATATCTTGCACTTATACCCACTCACAGTGTGTGATATGGGATATTTCTAGACTGGTTCCAACATTTTCTTAGAAATCCAATGATCATGGCCTAGGAGAGTTGATAAATTTCTTATCTTCTATGACCAGAGAATCATATTAGACCCTTTGTCTTTTTCTTGTTCTTTTCAAAAGATTACTTCATTAAGTATGCACGAAAACCGCAAGAGCAAGCTCTAATGCGGGAGTACATCATGCCATGCATGAGAAAAAAACCAGCTCAAAAAGAGCTAACAAAAATTTCAAGGTGGAGGCTGAAAATGTCACATCAAACCTGAAGGAGACTCAGAGAAGAAAGGAGATCCTCTCCAAACTCTGAAAAAAGTATCTCTCCTGGCTATAACTACTCTAGACGACGATCTCTGCATGCTCGCCTAGATGGCCATCAGTTTGTGTATAGTATCAGTCCATATACTGGCCATAGACTGGGAAGGGTGAACTTGGGAAGCCTCCATCGCCTTTGTACACCTGGCCCTCCAAATATGCCAAGATGCAATGCTAGCCAGAATCTCCCATGATGTGTCCTACTGAGGTATGAGCAACTCTGAAAGGAGTGAAGGGAACATCCTGGAGAGAACATGACTCCACAAAGTGTCATCGTATAATGAAGGCTCATTCAGTCTGAGTCATGTCTCTCGAAAAACACATGAGGGCCAGTAAGAGATAACCATGCCATTGATCCCCAAGTCATGAAGAAGGATGCTCTATGAAATATGCTAAATATCCTAGCAACACCCTTCCAGATCGTCCTCGCCTGTTTGCACTCCCAGAGGCAGTGCTGAACTGACTCAACTACTGCACGGCATCGAGGACAAGTAGGGTCAGCCCTAAACCTAGATCTCCACAGGTTCACTACAATCCCTCGATGAATAGAAAGCCAAAAGAAGAGAATGGTCTTCTATTCCTAAGGGATTTCCAAAGCCTCCTCCCAAAAGGTTTTCCGCACCTGTGCACAAATCTGAAAACTATCCCAATGAGGAGCTCTGGAGGGCCTCCAACCTCTACTGCTAAGCTAAAATCTCCTGGCATTTCTATTGTGTAACGAAAGTGTGTAACGAAAGAAGGGGATGGTCTTCTCTCGGTGCCCTTCATCAATCCATTCCCAATCCTGGGTCCCACTCCAAGAACCTAATGAAACCACCGTACAACCAAAGTCTCCAAGGACCAAGTGCTAGAAGTATAGGGTCAAGATCAATATACCGTTGTGAGTCCGTGCTCCACTCCATGTAGCCTGCAATCCTAACAGGCTGGAAGGCAACCTCCAAAAGAATATCATTTGAAGATCTAAGAATTTTGCCTCCCTACTAAACATCAAAGACAAGGGTCTCATGTGCATCCCACAAGGCAATAACCTGTAAAGGAATACCCATCCCCGCCGTGAAAGCTCTCAACCAAGTGGACTTTGTGATCGGCATGTCATCTGTATCTATCCACTCTCTTGGTATGGCTGCCTCTATCTGTTGCATCCTGACTGCACTTCCTCTGAGGTGGCCAACTGATAAGAGTCTCTGATCCTCTGGAAGCTTCCTAAAAGCCTTCTAGGCACCTATTGTGGAAGCAGGTCCCCTCTCCCATCTAGACCACTGCATATATTATGACACTTCTAGTGATCTGCGAAAGGAGGGTGGAACTCTCTAAAGAGTGTCTTTGAAGCTGCCCCAAGCTTTTAGAATGGCAGCCCATGAGAGGAGAAGAGGGAGATCTAAGATGGACTGAAGTAAAGATGCATCTCGAGCTGTCCATCCAATCGCCCCCATGAGATGGTGTACAAGATTGAATGTTGTGTAAGAAAAAATCTTTCCAAGGATCCTGTCCAGGCATCAATCCTCTCACTACAAACTTGTAGAGCAAGGCCATACATTGCAAGTTTGGATCAATAATTTTGAGACCTCCTTCCCCTGTGGTGGCAAGAATGAGGGTCTCCCAAGCCACCCTGGCTACAACATCTGAGGTGCCATCTAACCCACTCCATAGGAAGTTCCTGATAGGTTTCATGAGCTGAGAGATACAACCTCTAGATCTGTACCAACATGAGCAAACAAATTAGGCAGTGGCTAATAATACCTGGTTCACAACCACTACTCTGGATGCAAGGTTAAGTCTGGCAGAACTCCAAAAAATGAGTTTTCTCCTGATGCTCTCCAACATGGGAGCAAACGGCTATGCTAGAGAGATGCCCACCCCAACTTGGCATCCTAGGTACCTGATAGAAACACCCCTTTGAATCCAAGTGAATCCTATGTCATTCCCCCAGTTTGGAGTGTCCTCATCCTAATCCAAATTAGCATGGAGTAAGGCATGGGTTTCGGCAACAAGTTGCTCCCTAGATGGAAGCTCCTTCACATGAACGTCTGAGGGAACACGAGCAACCTCATCAGCACTAGGAACTAGGACAGAAATATCTCTTGCCTGCAATGAAGGGTCCGTGGCGCCATCAATAGCCTCTTGAGGTGGAACTGGCTCAACAACTCTGACTGGCACCCAACGACTGGAACAGGACCTGCTGACAATCCTGGTTGCGTTGTAGAAGAAGGTCCAAGACGAGAGACTGTAGTCGACGATCCTGGGCAAGAAATGGAAGGTCCAACAGCGCGATAAGTGGTAGGATTTGCAGTAGATTGTGAAGTAGGTCCAATCAAGGTGGTGCTATGAGGTGCTACACTGGTGGACCTTTTAGGCCTTTTCTTTTTTCTCTTCCTTGGGCAATCTCTGGCAGAGTGCCCATGGGTCCTGCAAATCCTACACTAATCTTGTCTCCCAACAATCTCGACTCTCTGCTTGAAGAATGAGTCATCTGGATGCTGGAGCATGATGTGGTCATCCATGATGTTGGGGTCAGAGAGAATGACCCTAACACGTGGTACCCTGTTCGACCTTACTGCCTCTGCTGTCGAAGAAGGCATCCTAGGGAGGGGAGGGATCTCGATGACCATCCCAAAAACCGCTCCAATGGAAGATTTGAGTCGATGGTACACCTGAGGGAGACTGGGGAATCTGAGGAAGAGTGAAATCATATGGCTATCCTCCTCCATAGGGTTGAAACCCAACGAGAAGGGCATCAAGAAAATGCTCCTAAAGCTCAGTGCTAAGGGACTGGCTTGAAGTACTGTAGCTGCTACATCCAGGGAGTCAAAAAAAACCTAGAAGAAACCTTGACCAAGTAGACGAACATCTGTGAGGTGCCCTGCGAGGTCTCCATGTAAAGTGGAGAGCATCTAGTCCCAGACCTGTAACCTGGAAGGGTGGGACCCATGGATGCGAGCAAAGAGTGATGTCAAACTCTCCTGCTCTGTATCTTTTATGAGTTGCTGCAACTGCTCTTTTGAGAATGTGATGGTTTGCGTGGCCAGGGAAGCGGACGAGGATTGGCTGAAGGTTGAGCCATCATCAATCGAGGTGTGAAGGCCGACTCAAACACTGTCGAGCTTCGTCCGACCAAAAAATGCTGCTAGGATAATGCTAGGAAGAGGAGGAAGGCTAGAAGGAGGAGGGAAGAGAATGGGGGGGCTGAGGGGGAGAAGAGAGAAAGGGGAGGGGAGGTGAGGGGGGTTGAGGGGAAAGAAAGAAAGAAAGAAAGTGTATTATTGTCCACTAAAGGCCAAAATGGGCCCATGGGACATCAAGAACTCTGCATACAAGATAGCACAAAATCAACGTGCCACAAAGAAGAGGCATCGTCGAATATCATCTAAGTGCTACGCAATACAATGCAAGTGAAAGTACATAATGTCAAATCTGAGCCTAAATACAAAGTAAACTAAATGCAAGGAAACCGCCCCTAGGTGCAAAATGGGGGGATGAGTACAATATGCCAATGCAAAGATACAAGTCCAGGTGTCACGGAGTCTGAGAACCAAAATAATACTGGAAATCCTGTCCATCGACTCTGCCTCCTGCTATGAGAGTACAAATCTGAGCAAAGGTGAGGTGAGCGGCTGGTGGGGCGAGATCTCCATGAGTAAGTCTCCTCCGAAAAGCTGCCATCATCCTGGATCGTGAAGCGACGAGTATGTCCCCTATGTAACAAGATCCTGCGGCGTCTACAAACCATCTCATATGTACATTTATAGGGTGGAGGCATGTGTCCTGTGTGAGCTCTGACCTCCTCGTGCTCCTCCTGGTCTCTGTCCTCTGGTATAGCGTGTGCCTGAGCTCTATCAGGCTGGGCTCTATCACGCTCCGGTCTGTGCTGATGGTCTCTGAGGTAGTCTCGTCGAAGCATAGTGGCCTCCCTGACATAAAGAGCTAGGCAATGCTGATCCTCGTAGTCCATCACTCGTGAGAGAGGTCCAAAGCCATCCGTGAAGAGACAGTGGAATCTACCTCTGAGCTCATAATATAGCGGGCATCTGCAAATGAAGTGCTCCTCTGACTCCACCTCTCCCATGGTGCAACAAGAGCAGATCCTGGTCTCTCGGCCTGGTCGCCGTCCATCCTCCATGCGTCGCATCCTACCAGCCTCTATCTCGAGCTGATGCGAAGAGACTCTAAGTTGGCCAAGGGCAATCCTCAGTGAGTGGGACATGTGGATACCTGTATAGCCTGGTGGAATGACAAATCCATCCTCTGAGATCCGAAGGAAGTGGTCACAATATGTGGCCATCTTCGTCGGAAGCTGCGTGGGATAAATCCAAGTGCGATACGTATGAAGCTGCAGCAAGTCTGCTCTCGTGACCTGGCTAAGCTCGTGGCGAGTCAACTCGAGATGAGGGGCATCTATGCTGTATCGGAAGGGAGGCAGTCTATCCATGTCTAGTCCAAGAGATGTGAGCCACCTAGGGAGAGAGGGGTATGAAGAAGGCTGGAGGAGGGGGAGAGGGGCTAGGACTAGGGGTAGGAGTAGAGAGCTGGAGGGGGGGGAGGTGGAGAGGGGGAGACGGTCCGAGGGGGGTGGAGAGGAGGTTCTCGGGAGGGGCAGAAGTGCTGCGGGGGGGAAGAGGAGGCCCGTGGGGGGGGATGAGGTGCTGCTGGGGAGGGAGGAGCAGGCTGGCGAGTGAAGGAGTAGGCCGGTGAGGGGGAGCAGGCCGGCGGGGAGGGAGGAAGCTGATGGGGGAGGGAAAGAAGCTGACGTGGAGGAAGGATTCCTAGACTCCAAGCAAAGCAAATTCCGAGCGAATCCCTCTAAAATAAGTAGTCATTTACATGAAGACCATCATTTAATATGCTTAATGTTTAGGGTTTATGGCTAATCAAACATGTTTTCCTCATTAGCCAAATGACTTGAACCTCCCATACCATGATTGATTTTATTTCAGCAAAAAAGTAAAGGCAATGCCTTACCCATGTTGCGAGACAATTTATTTGAAAAAAACAATCACACTCATGATGGCCAATGAAATAAACTAATGACACTAGAAGCAAACAAACACATCATCTTATACACAACACGTGACTTTAAGATTATCGCATGATGAAACATGATTGATTTTTTGAACTAAATCAAACAGATCATTACATTGTCCTCATAGAGGGAAAAAGCAAGCACTAAATTGGCCCACAAAAGGGATCCATCTTCATCAATAAAACATTTTCCTAAACCAATCGCAAATGTGATCCCTCGTCAATATTCACTCAAAGTCACACTCATCATCTATAAAGATGTTTCTCCTCAGCTGATGCTTTGGTTGAGTCTCATCGCAACGTGGATCATTAACCATAGCCCTTGCGCTCGCCTCTGCGTAAACTGGCAACAAGCTTTGCCAAGACAACACACAAAAAACTGGCAGCACCAAAAAACAATGTCCATGAATAAAAGAAACACCTTCCAATGTGATAGAACGAGGGGAAGGCTGAGGGACGAGGGGGAAGGGCTGAGGGCAGAGGCTAGAGGATGAGGGGAGAGCTAGGGAGAGGCAGCAAGGGGAGCAGCCGGTGGGGAGGAGCAGCAGCTCATTCAATCAGCCAGCCAAGGCCAAATCTCCTTTCAACAGCAAATTCATGCGATGCATTTCTTCTAAAAAAGACCCATTATCTTTGATCATGACAAGATGTGCTCTAAAATGGCCAAAACACATAATTTTAGAGCTCTCAGGTATGAAATTATTCTATTTGCAGTGGGACCCTGGAGAGTGGGAGTGGATTGACGCAAGGCATCGAGAGAAGAGCATCCCCTTCTTTTGTTACACAGTCAGTAATGCCAGGAGATTTCAGCTCAGTAGTAGAGGTTGGAGACCTTCCAGATTTCCTCATTGGGAGACATTTGATATCACTGTGGATCTGCAGAGGTGCTTCTAGAGGAGACTCTAGAAATCCCACAGGAATAGAAAGATCACTCTCTTCTTTTGGCTTTCTATCCATGGTGGGATTGCAGTGAACCTGTCTGAGGGGGGGGGGGGGGGTTCTTAACACTTCCAGAAGTATTACCAGAGGCCTAGGGCCACTGGTGCGAGAAGCGAGTAGACATGCCATAAGTGTCACTAATGGTACGCAGGCGAGTGCTAGTCGATGGTGTCAACTATGTGTAAGCGGTAGATGGTGTCAACTATGTGCAAGCGGTACAAGTGCTGAAGTGATGTGAGCAAGAAGAAGACCAAAGCAGAACAACATCATAAAAGCCATTCCTCAACATGAACGGCAAAGAACTTCAACCACATGACACAGGTCCATTGTACCAGGTGAATGGAGAGGAGGGGAGGAGAACACAATGAAAAAAGATTTTAGAGTAGCGAGCAAAGATAGGAAGTAGCATAATTCATTAGAAAGCAAGATGATTGATACACCCGGAGAAAATACACATGAGGCGAGCTCTTGACTCTAGCCTCTCACTCCTTCACTCATGCCTCTCGCCCCTGCCAGAATGTCGCCCCCCCCCCCCCTTTCCCCTTTCCCCCTCTTCACCTTCTCCTCCTCTGCTCCCCCCCGGCTGCCAATCTCCTCTCCCTCTTCCTATTGGATGTCTTCTTGCATCCTAAGCCATCCTTAGCCATTCCACCGTTTGTGGGCCGCTCTACCCTTGATGGCTTCCGCCACACTCTAGCCTGTTCTAGGTCAGTGAATCCTGTGCTCCATGCGTTCTCCTGTCTATTCCATGCGCTCCTGACACTAGTTGGTTGCGAGGGTTGGTGCACCACCTATACCTCTTAACTATTGGACTGCTTCCCCTGTGCACCAACAGGTGTATCCCGTGTACCATTGCGCCAGTACTTCCCTTTGATCAACTTTGACCATGGTGGGTTGAGGTTGAGGTTTGGCACTCTTCAGTCATGTATTGCTTCCGTCATACCCAAGTCATGTCCAGGTCAAGTCATGTCCAAGTCATGTCCATGTCAAGTCATGTCAAGTCATGTCCATGTTTGTTCCAGAGTGACCAAGATGTGAACATATGTGAACACGATGCGACTAGGTATGACCAAGGTCTAACAACTTGGCATGTTGCTGAGGTGACCATGATGTGACCCAGGTGTGACTCTTGGTGGGAGTCCCGGAGACTTTGAGTACAACAGATCCCCCGCCATTATCATTCACCGTCCCGGTGAATGACTGAGGGTCTGTGTGAGAGAAAGTTAAAGTATAAATTACAAATAAGAAAGTGACCTTGTGGCTGACATCCCCAAAACTGAAAAGAAAGGGCTCATGGCCTTACAACTGTAAAACTGAAATAAAACTGGCTCATGGCCATACAACTCCAAAATTCCTTTATTTACATGAGAACTGCAGAATCCAAATGTACAGAGCTCGCAATAAGAAATGCCGAACTAAAAGATCCAAGAGCTACTGCTTGCTGGATGAAGGTCAGGGAGGGGGAGGGGGTGGGTGTGGTGGGTGTGCTGATGTTCAGGGGCTGGTCTTTGCCTCTTCCTCAACTGTGTCGACGATGAGGTTGCAAATGTCCTCGTATTTGGATTTATATGTGTGGTACCAAACCTGTAATGACCACATCGAGATTTGAGAGCAGCATTTTCAGATTGCAGCCCATGGAAGTCGTCCTGCAACTTGGAATGTGAAACTTGGAGACGGTCCTTCTCCTCGAGAATCTGCTTCATCTGACTCCGCACCACCTCCACCTGTTGATCCACAGTATGCTTTTCCTCTACTAGTGAGGTGCATCTGTCTTGTAGGGCTGCAAGCTCCCTCTGAATCTCAGCTTGTTGGGCTGAATGATTGTCCTCCAAAACTTTCCTGTTGGCTGTCCACTCTGCCTCCTTAGCTGCAAGACACTACTGAAACTCGTCTTGTTGAGTTTTCCACGCAGCCTCCCTTGCCTGTAGAGTTGCTCCCCACTCCGCTTCTTTCACCTGTAATGTTGTCATGTGCACGGATTGGTATCTGACGTGTACTAGTTACACAGAACTAGCTCAGGTTAGCCTGGGGAGGCTTAGAGCTAGGCAGGCTTGATTCTCGGGTTGAGTGGCAAGGGTACGAACTATTTATAGGTCTTCGCTATTTTTGGCACCGGGGCCCGAGTCTATAAAAGAGGCCCAGGGGGTTCAGTTCTCAGTGTGCAGTTGGGAGCAAGTCTCGTTCCCAGGTGCTAGGTCTGTTGTGTCGTGGACGCGCGCCTGCATCTTAGCGTAGCCCAAGGCCCAGTGGCAGATCCAGGGCTTCACAGCGCCACCTGGTGGTATGGGACACCAGGCTGGTTTGGATCTGATTGGGAGTTCGTGCCAGTAGCTCAGCTCGTGGCTCGGAGGGGACATCTTCTGATTCGGGATCTTATCCCGTAGATGTCACGGTTGGGTGGTGAGCAGCCTGCTCAGTTCTGATGTTGTGTGTGGTTGTTTTGCAGATCAGGGGTTTCAGGAGTGCTGGGACGTGTCAGTTGGTATCAGAGCCAACTCCTGAGGTAGGAACTTCTGATGCGAGAATTTTGACGGATTTCTCTTCCAGGTATGCCCTAAAATTCGAAATTTCCTGCTGTGTTTTTGCTGACTACTTGGGGTAGAAGGGGTGAAGAAATATCTGGAAAAGGAAGAAGAAGAGGAGTGAAATAGAATCGAAATTTCTGAAGGCTACGGAGAGAAGTTTAGAGGGAAGAGAAAGAGAGCAGAAAAGAAGGAGCGATGTGCAGGAAAAAGACTGCAAGGGACGAAGGGATGGGGAGCTTAGGAAGGGGCGCAGTAGGCGAGGCAGTAGAGGCGGGACAGCCTGTGTAATAGGCTGTCCACAGCCAGCGCAATAGGCTGTCCACAGCCTGCGCAACAGGCTGCGAACAGCAGCCTGCGCCTAGGGCTGCGTGCAGCCTGCGTGGGTGGGAAGGTGCTTTTTCCGAAAAAGCACCCCTCCAAAGCTGGAGGGGCTCAGGTGCTTTTTTCGAAAAAGCACCCCTCCAAAGCTGGAGGGGCTCAGCCTCAAAGCTGGAGGGGCTCAGGTGCTTTTTTCGAAAAAGCACCCCTCCAAAGCTGGAGGGGCTTAGCCTTTTTTGGAAGCTCAGCTTCCAAATCAGGCAGCCCTGCACCCTATATAGGTGGGGGCTGGGTGCTAGGCTACCCACAAGCAGCCCCAAGATTCGAGATCTTATCTCGAGTTTCGTGCCAGCCAGCCTCGTCCTTCAGCTTGCGCCCTGTTTCGATCAACTCCCCTGCATCAGTCCTTGCCTGCGTCAGCCCTGCACAGCTCCTGCAGCTTCCGTACCAGCTCGTACAGCTCCAGCGACAGCCGTACAGCCTGTACGGACTGTTCCGCCTGCTTCTGTACCTGCTGCTGTACCGAACAGCAGCTGCGCCAGCACCTGCAGCCACCGTACGGCCTGCGTCAGCAGCCGTACAGGCCACGTCAGCAGTCCGCACAGCTTCTATTGCAGCCTGCGCATCCGGTTTGCGGGTTTGGGGAGACTCCGTGACTCTGGGTCTTCCGATTCGCCAGATTTCAGCATCTCCTTCCGTCAGCTCCACATTCGGGACAGTTTTCTTCTGCTCCATCTTCCTCTGTGCTTCGTTTCAGTCAGTTATTTCTCTCCGTTTGTAATCAAATCAGATTTCAGCCATGTCTGATGCTCCAAATCCCGAGTTCACTATGGGAGAGCAGGACTTAGATTACACTCCAGTGGGAGAGGATGATCAGGGTCTCTATGACGACCTGATAACTAAGAAAGCCTTCAGTGAGTTTACGACTGCTCTTGATGGTAAATTTGAGAAGGTCAACGCTAATCAATCGGGGTTGACACAGCAACTCCAAGGGATACAAGCAACTTTGACTCTTCTGGCTAGCACGGTTCAGGCACTCACGCATGTGGATGCCATGGCTTCCGTGCTAGGCCCGAATATAACTCCGGATCCTTTTCCAGGTGACCAAAAATCAAGAACAAAGGAGGTAGTTGACACTTGGTTGCACAAGTGGCAAGTACACTTCCAATTTCACCCCTATCCAGATGAGAAAAAGATTCAGCTTGCAGCAGGGTTTATGTCAGGTAAAGCCTTGCTTTGGTGGAAAGAACTCCAGCCTAAGCCTGATACTTGGACAGAATTTGAGGGTATCTTCAGGAAGGAGTTCCTGAAGAAGGAAGATGACTACGATATCGTCGGCAAGCTCAAGGCCCTCGATATGTCAAAATTGAATTTAACTTTTGAAGTTTATCTTCAAAGATTTAGGGATCTGCAAACCAGGGCCACTAAAATGGATCCTGTAACCTTGTTAGGTTTTTTCGTGGATGGTTTGCCAGACTCCTATAAGTTACAGATTAAGAATAACAAGTGCACAACATTGCAGGAGGCCATGACATATGCGCGCATATATGATGATACCATGGCCGGTACTAAGGCAACCACAGTTACCGAGACGAGCGGAAAGAACAAACGCAAGTTCTTTCAGCATGCAACTGGTATTGGGGAGACGAAGTCTACGGACAACGCCTCCAGGAAAAGCTTAACTCCTGCGAAGAATGGTAAGGCCCGTTTCCTTCGCACTCTCAGGCTCAAGAAAGAAGGCCGATGTTTTTATTGCGAGGAGCGGGGCCACACGAAGAATGAGTGTCCTAAGCGGAAGAACCAAAAATTGGTACTAGGACCGAAGCTCCAGGCGGGTCCACGAACCGCAGCCAAGGGAGCCAACCAGGTTACGATGACAGGTATTTCAGTAAATGTCATTACCTGCCCCCTTTCTTGTAATTGTACCTTTAATACTTCGTTGTTTGGTTCCCATGATCTTTTCCGAGTTTATGGAGAAGTTAGGGACCAACAGGTTCACATTCTCTTTGATCCGGGCAGCTCTCACAATTTTGTTAATTACAAATTTGTGCAGAAGATGGGGCTGTCCACAGTACCTAGCAACCACACCTACGAGGTGCAGCTTCCAGCTGGGAAGCAGTTTTGGGATCGCAAGGTTGAAGCGCTTCCCATCCGGATTCAAGCCTACACGGGAGCTCTCACATGTTATGTTATGCATCTTGAGCATGTAGACTTTGCTGATCGGGATAGAGTGGTTTAAAACCCACAATATCCAGATCGGATGGACGGAGCATACGCTTTCTTTTGTAGACAAGGACACCCAATTTTGTATTCAGTGTGATAAGATTCCCCCTTCTCAGGGGCCTATTGTATCTGCGATGCAGCTTCGGAATACATTAAACAATTCTCATTATGAGACTATCAGTGTGTTTTGATTCCACTTTCTTCATTTGTTGTTTCGGTAAATAACAAGAATGAATTAAGTGTGTTTGAACACCGGGAATTGAGAATGTTGTTATATAATTTTAAGGACGTATTCCCAGCTCAACTGCCGGAAGGTTTACCTCCAGAACGGGCAGTAGATCATCGCATAGACTTAGTCCCAGGGGCTCATCCTATCAGTGTACCACCTTATAGGATGAGCCAAGTAGAGGAGGATGAGTTAGCTATCCAGCTTCAGGATTACCTGAATATGGGTTATATACGCCCAAGTAAATCTCCTTGGGGTGCACCTGTCCTCTTAAGAAAGAAGAAGGATTCTTCTTGGAGAATGTGTATAGATTATAAACGTCTCAATAAAGTTACAATTAAGAACCGCTATCCTTTACCTCGTTCTGATGATTTGATAGACCGTTTGGCCGGAGCGAAGTATTTCACTAAGATTGATTTGCGTACGGGTTATCACCAAATGCGTATCTATGCTAAACACATAGATAGGACCGCATTCCGGACTAGGTATGATCATTACGAGTTCCTCGTATTACCTTTTGGTTTGACCAATGCTCCTGCTACTTTTCAGCAGATGATGAACGATTTGTTCAGAGATTATCTGGGCAAATTTGTTGTAGTGTTCTTAGATGACATTTTGGTATATAGTAAAACGCTTGAGGATCATATAGGACACCTCCGGGTTGTCTTGCTTGTTCTAAGACAACATAAGCTTTATGCCAAGATGAGTAAATGTGACTTCTTTATGAAGGAGATCATTTACTTAGGACACAAGATTTCTTCTGAAGGTATTAGCATTGATCTGGATCGTATCCAGAAGGTTTTAGAATGGCCTATCCCTCAGACTGTGAAACAACTTCGTTCTTTCCTAGGATTTACGGTATTTCTTCGGAAGTCAGTGCGTGATTATTCACATATCACGGCACCCTTGACCAACATATTGAAAGGTCGTGGACGCAGGTCTACTCAGCCGATCCCTTGGAATGATGCAATGAACAAGGCTTTTGAAACCTTGAAGTTATCTATCAAGGAAGCACCCATTCTTGCATTACCCGATCCTACCCGGCCTTATGTTTTAGAGGCCGATGCGAGCGATTATGCGATTGGGGCAGCTCTATTCCAAGAGGGCAGACCTGTAGCTTTTGAGAGTAAGAAGCTAGACGACACTCAGTATCGTTGGCCCACACTTGAGAAGGAACTTTATGCTGTAGTGTATGCTCTCAAGGTTTGGAGACACTACTTGTATGGTTCAAAGTTCCTTGTATTGACTGATCACCAGTCAATTAAGTATGTGTGTGATGGATCAGACTTGAGAGGAAGGAAAGCTAGATGGGCAGAGCTAATGCAGGATTTTGATTTCGAAATACGTTATCGTAAGGGTTCGTTGAATAGTGTGGCGGATGCCTTAAGTCGAGTTAAGTTTGTAAATGCTTTGTCATTTACATAAATATCCTCAGACCTATTTCAATCCTTGAGAGGGCTATACGCAACTGATAGTCATTTCAGTTCTTATTGGCAGAGAGTCCAGGATGGGAGCTCCATGGTTGACCAGGACTCAGGGATTGTGCCACCTAGGATACAGGCGGCGGAAGGTCAGTGGATGATTAGGAACGGCTTGCTGTTCCGGAATGAAAAGATTTGTGTGCCTGATGTTCTGGACCTTAAATCCAAGATTCTCTGGGAGTGTCATGATGCTCCTAGTGCGGGACATCCAGGTATACATAGGACTCTGTCTCTTGTGAAGCATACCTTTTATTGGCCTAAGATGCGTGCATTTGTTGAGAACTATGTAGTAGGTTGCCGGGTTTGTCAGGTTACTAAGGCTGAACGTCTTAGAAGCGCGGGCTTATTACAACCTTTACAGATTCCAGGTAATAAATGGGAAAGTATTTCCATGGATTTTATTACTGGTTTACCTCGAACGCGCAAGGGTCATGACTCTATTTGGGTCATAGTCGACCGTTTGACAAAAATGGCTAGATTCTTACCTACAAGAACAACTATTTCAGCTGTTCAGTTGGCTCACGAGTTTGTGGACCACTTGTTCAAGCTGTATGGTTTGCCATCTGACATAGTCAGTGACAGGGACTCAAAGTTTACAAGTAACTTCTGGACACTTGTATTTGAGAAGTTGGAAACTACTCTAAGCATGAGTTCCTCGGATCATGCACAATCTGATGGCAGTACAGAAAAGGTCAGTATTGAATTTGTTTACAACAGTGCAAAGCATTCTAGTACAGGTTATAGTCCTTTTATGCTTATGTACGGGTTTCAACCTAAGTCACAAGTTATGGTAGGATTAAAAGGGATTCAAAATGATGTTGCTAAGAACTTCTTGCAAGACATGCCAGAGAGTTCTCTGAAGGAACGATGGTATATTTGAGAATTCCTAAGGAATCCAAGAGCCTAAGTACTGGTTTGGTTCCGAAATTATCCCCCAGATACTGTGGCCCATTCAAGGTCATTAAAAGAATTGGACCAGTTGCATATCGACTAGAATTGCCTCCTGATGTTAAAGTACATCCAGTCTTTCATGTCAGTAGACTGAAAGAAGTATTGGGTGCAGATGATCAACTTGTTTCTCCTCATGAGATTATAGAAGTTACAGATTTGACTTTTATTCCTCACGAACTTGAATCTATTCTTGAATTTCGTGACAGACAGATTCGAAATCGTACTATCACGGAATACAAGATTAAGTGGAAGGATCGTGTTGAGGAGGATGCAACATGGGAGACATTACAAAACCTCCAAAGAACATTTCCCGATTTCTTAGCGAACTCAGGAGTGAGTTCTTAGAGGAGGGGGAGTATGTCATGTGCACGGATTGGTATCTGACGTGTACTAGTTACACAAAACTAGCTCAAGTTAGCCTGGGGAGGCTTAGAGCTAGGCAGGCTTGATTCTCGGGTTGAGTGGCAAGGGTACGAACTATTTATAGGTCTTCGCTATTTTTGGCGCCGGGGCCCGAGTCTATAAAAGAGGCCCAGGGGGTTCAGTTCTCAGTGTGCAGTTGGGAGCAAGTCTCGTTCCCAGGTGCTAGGTCTAATCCTGGATTGTGTCGCGGATGCGCGCCTGCATCTTAGCGTAGCCCAAGGCCCAGTGGCAGATCCAGGGCTTCACAGCGCCACCTGGTGGTATGGGACACCAGGCTGGTTTGGATTTGATTGGGAGTTCGTGCCAATAGCTCAGCTCGTGGCTCGGAGGGGACATCTTCTGATTCGGGATCTTATCCCGTAGATGTCATGGTTGGGTGGTGAGCAGCCTGCTCAAATCTGATGTTGTGTGTGGTTGTTTTGCAGATCACGGGTTTCAGGAGTGCTGGGACGTGTCAGATGTTGTATCCCATTCTTTATGCATGCTGGCTACCTGCTTCTCATGTTCCAAGCGGAGGTGTTGCTTCTGTGACAGAAGCTTGCAAACCTGACCTGTAGTATTAAAGAGGGAGGCACCCATCTGAATGAAGCTGTCATCTGTAATGCGCTGAGCCATATGAAGGGATCTTTTAGCCCATGCATACCTGTCCCGATAGGTCATTCGGTCAACCATGTCAATGAGTTCGCCATATTCCTCGAAGGCTGCTTTCATCCCTTCTTGCTCTGGGTCCTCGAGAGCTGCCACTGGAGCCAGTGTGTCGATGTCTAGGTAACAACTTGGAGCTCGGGATGCTTTCTTGTTGGAAGCAATTGTCTCTTGCAAGGGAAGTGTGAAAATTTGGTTGAGGTCCTCCTCCTCCATGCAAACAGGAGACCGCTTCCGCTTTAATGCATACACTAGCCGTTTGTGTTCCTAGCTCTGTTCCTCTATCTGGGCCTCATGGGTGAATAGATCTCTTGAGGAGGATGCGAAGTAGGTATCCAACATATCATTCTGAGGAAGTGGAGGACAATCAGATTGAAAAGGTATCTTACCCCCAGCAAAAATAACCTCGCCAAGTCGAGTTTCCAGTAGGTCTTGTTCAGCAGCCTCCATACTCGGATCAGGGGTCAGTTGTCGAGACACTCGGGGTGGTGTCTTCGCGTCACTAGTGGCTCCCAAAGTAAGATTCAAGTTCAATAACCTATGTCGCTCTGATGCCTCTCCACCACGAGATCCCAAGACAGAGGTCCCTGCTGCCATAACTTCTGTCGATGGATTACCCTGAGTTGTGGGATCAATGTCCGTATCTTTGCACCCTACTGACCCTAATGAGATGATCGGAGGGGGAATGGTCATGACTGTGGGGGAGGTAAGTGGTAATGTCATGCCATGGTGGGTGAGACCTGAGGAGGGCAGGGGAGTGACCGGAAGAACATCATCATGGGAATTAAAATCTGCCTCCAAGGGGATGGATGGAGAGGCAACTGCTGCATGTGAGCAACGGATGACAAAGCTCCACTGCTTGGCCCAAGAGGGGATGGCTCAAAAACCTGTGCTGCAGATGTGGGTAGAACAAGAGTGGGTATGGAGACTGGAGAGGAAGAGGGGAGAGAGACGATGCAGCAGAGGCCGAGGATGCTGGGGCTGCACTAAGAGCCAGTGGAGCTAATCTCAAGTGGGGAACCATAGGGGCGGAAGGTGGACGGTGAGAAGAAGACGAAGTATGTGAAGGTGGAGGAAAAAGTGCAGGTGTTGCAGCCCACCACTGGTGCAAGAGGTAGGTGAGGTGAGGTCCACAAGTACATGTGTGTGTGCCTCTGCGTGTGCGATTTCAAACAGTGGCCTGGAATGTTGAATAGAAGAGGGATGCCAAATCATACTGAGTGATGGTGAAGAGAGCATTGAGAGCAGGACGGATACCTTTCGTGATGTAGTAATGCCCGGGTGCTGAATAGAAGCAAGTGAAGAAGTAGCGAGTGATCACTGCTTCTGTGCTTCCACCTTCCAAAACCTTTTTGCAATCATATCCCCTCCTATTGGGTTTGCACTGTGAAAGGAATGAAAGGAGATGTGGTGAATCATCGGAAGGAGGCTGAATAGGGAGAGCAGGGAGCCCCATGTACTGTGAGACCAAATTGGGTGTGAGAAGCTGCCTGGAGCCCATGAACTCAAAAGTGTCAGTGACAGAGTCATAAGATCTGATGAATTCTGTACACAGTTCCACATCCACAGGAGGGAAGATGACCTTGTCGAACTCAGTTAGACAAAGGGTCTGGATCTCTAAAGATGTGATCACTGAGGATAGTTTGAGGTTTGGATCCAGAAGAGGTTTAAACATAACCCGAACATGGGAGAGAGGAGGGGTGGTTATCAAAGGGCTTTGTATCTCTGTTGGCCCACCCGACCCTTCTGAATGTGGTCTCCGTGCAGAGGGGGTGTAATCTGTAGAGTGAGGCACCCAGTGGTCTGCCACGATCATCTAAAATACTGTCATTCCACATGATGGGTTGCCTATCAATCTCTTCCCGAGAGGAAGGCGGAATCCTCCGAAGAGTGCTTCTGAAACTGGCCCAAGCTTTCAGAATGGCAACCATGAGAGGAGACGAAGGTGATCTGAGGTGTGCTGTGGTGAAGATCCACCTAACACTGCTCATCCAGTCTCCTTCTGAAGAAGGTGTGCACCTCTGTATGCTGCTGATAAGAAAGTCCTTCTGATGCTCTCCAAAACGGGAGCAAACTGCTGCGTGGTGGTAGAAATATCCAAGCCGACCGGGCAGTCCAAATACCTGATAGGCTCACCCCTCTGAACCCAAGTGAATCCTATGTCAAGCCCCCAAACTGGAGTGTCCTCATCACTAATCCAAATGCCATTGGATTTATGCCAATTTATCTGCGCCCCTGCCACCAAGCAAAATAAATCCAATGCTGTCCTAAAAGAAGTGAGCGTCTGTGGAGTGGCATCCAAGTAAACTGTTGTGTCATCTGCCAACTCACTGTCAAGTAGCTCCTCCTAAAAAAATAGATACTCATAGCTTCGGCCACAGACAAAAAAGGGAAAGGAGCAAGGGGGCATCCCTGACGGACTGATCTCGAAATCTGAAATCTCTCACTCCTTACCCCACCAATAAGTACCTGGTTGTGGGCTGATCTGTACAAAGAGGAAACACCTTTTATCCAAGCATCAGTAAAGCCAAAGCGTAGAAGGGTGCCCTCCAAAAAACCCCAATCTACTCTGTCATAAGCTTTCTCAAAATCCAAAAGTAGAATGGCAAGATTCTAGCCACTCTGCATGGCCCACTCTGAAGCTTCCCAGAAAGAAAAAATGTTATCAAAAATGCTCTTGCCATGCACAAATCCCGTCTGAGTGTCATGAATAAGATCAAGGAGAAGTGGCTGCAATCGGAGGCTGATAGCCTTGGCCAGAATCTTGTAACAAGTCCCCAAAAGTGTGATATGCCTCCACTGGGACACTAAATTTCTGCAACCTCCTTTTGGGATAAGGTGGATGAGACCCTTTGTAAGCGACCCAGGCATCTCGCCAGAATCCCAAATGGCCTGCAGGGCTGAAGTAATATAGTCTCCAATCATATCCAAAAATGCAATGAAAAAAGACGGGGTGAGGCCATCCGAACCTGGGCACTTGCCCTTGTGAAGGGCTGAAAGTGCAGTCTTGAACTCTGTGTTGGTGAAAGGTGCATCGAGTAGAACATGCATACCCGAATTCACCAACACAGGGATGCTCTGCCAAATAGCCTGTCTAGCATCCTCTCTATCATGTGTCTCAGGATCAGCAGTAAGAAGGGTGGCATAGAAATCTGAAGCTATGCGTAAGACATCATCAGGCTTTGTCTGTAAAACCCCATGTGAGTCAATAAGCTGGGATACACTCTCTCTACTATGTCTAGGGCCAAGAGTAGAGAAAAAGTGTTTATTGACTCTACCACCCATCTGAATCCAGAAGGACTCCCGTGCATGAAAGGCATACTCTGCTCTCTGATCAAGCAATAACTGCTGATGAGCCCTTGCTGTAGCAAGGCGCTCCTGAATCCAAGCATCTGAAGGCTGTTTCTGCTCTTCCCTCTGCAAAGCTGCCAACTGCTGGCGAACACCAATCTCACGTCTGAGAATATCTCGTCTCCTAGTACAAGCAACTGAGCGGTAGAAGTCACTAATACCAGAAAGGGCAGTGGCTACATGTGATGGATATGGCTGCCCACCCTGGATATGAGAAACCCATATCTGTAGGGCTGCCTTTGTAAGATCCTCCTCTGTGTAAAGGCATCTGGAATCCCGATGCTGGCAGACCGGCCTCTCAAGTGAGGCTCTGAGATAGCCAGCACAACAGGAAAGTGGTCTGAAGTGGAAACCCCAGCAGCAATGCATACCGACCGATCCACCTCTGTCTAGTGCCCAGTCATCTACATAGAATCTGTCAATGCGTGTGAATAGGCATTTGCTGCCTCCTGTTCGACCAAGAGAACAGGAGGGACTGTGGCTGAATAAGAAAGGCATCATCACACCAAGTATCTTTGCCACAGAAGTGAAAAAGGAAGGCATCCCAAGCTGCTCTCTCCAAAGAGTGAAGTCCGCCTTCTCTACCCCCTTTTTTGTCTAACGGTAACTCGACCATGTTAAAGTCACCTCCAATCACCCATGAAACCACAATGGGGGCCCAGGAGAGCAAAGTCTTCCACATAAGGACACATTCCCCTCTAATGTTGGAGGCATACAGGGGTTAAGGAAACCAACCTTACGCCCTCCAATCAAAAGAATAATCCACTGAGCTCTAGAGGGAATAATGACTCCGTGTCCAACAACTAAGGGAAAAACCGACTGCGAAACTAAAATAGAAGTGCCCCCCCTGGTGCCTAAGGCAAGCGACCAAAAAGTATGGCCAGAAAGCAACTTGCCTCACTTGGCACAATCTCTAGAATCTAGCTTGTTCTCTTGAATAAATAAGATATCAATGGAACCCCCAGTAACACCTGGATGAAGTTGATCCCGGATCAGTTGTCTACGGCGGCGATGTGGGACGCCACCTAGGCCCTGTATGTTCCAACTAATAATCCTCATCGATGGGAGGATGTAGAATGAAACACCTTACCCGACCTAGTGGCGGAAACAAACCCCTCAACAGGGAAAGACCTCCTGCTCGAGGAGGGAGGGATGGAACCAAGTGGCGGAAAATCAACAGGCAAAAGAACCCTGCCACCTGAAGAAGAATCCCTGTCAACAGGAAACCCAATCACTGGCTCCCCAAAAGTAGCGGGCACAAAATCCTCCTTTGGAAATCTGAACCATCTGCCAGGGCTGAAAACGAGTTCCTGTGAAGCAAGCCAGACACCGGACTGCGAAGGATCCCTTCTGAGGGAAGAGGATCAATAGTGTAAACCATCCCCTTCCCCCTATCCAAGGGAGGAAGTGAGGACTGCTCTCTATCCTGTGTCTGCCCAGCCGCGGAGACCTCTACTGCCTCAAGAAGAGCGTCTGGCACCGCTGGATCTAGGGAAGAAGCTGCAACCGAGGAGGAGGTCGAAGCTTCAGTGTCTCGGACTATGCAAGGTGAGACTGGAGGGACAGCTCGAGGTGAAGCAGAGTCCACTAATGTACCCTTGTGAACTGAAGGAGGGATCTGTACACGTGCCGGAACCCACTGGAGAGCGTCGCGTGCCCTTGAGGTAGGTGGGGGTCGAGGAGCAGGTGATGGACTTATACCACCCCCCTGTCGAGGCCGAGGAGCAGGTGCTGGACTTGTACCACCACCATCCTGAGGAGGACCGCCATGCGAAGGTCGAGGAGCAGGTGTTGGACCTGTACCACCCCTCTATCGAGGCCGAGGAGCAAGTGCTGGACCTATACCACCCCCCTGTCCCCCCTGTCGAGGCCATGGGGCCGTAGCTGTACCAGAGGGCTTCTTGGGCCTTTTCTTCTTCCTGGGGCAATCCCTGGCAAAGTGTCCAATGGTCCTTCATATCTTGCATTGGTCCTGCCAACACCAATCTCACGTCTGAGAATATCTCATCTCCTGGTACAAGCGATTGAGCGGTAGAAGTTGCTAATACCAGAAAGGGCTGCGGCTACATGTGAAGGATATGGCTGCCCACCCTGGACATGAGCAACCCATATCTGCAGGGCTGCCTCTATAAGGTCCTCCTCTGTGTAAAAGGCATCTGGAATCCTGATGCTGGCAGACCGGCCTCTCAAGTGAGGCTCTGAGACAGCCAGCACAACAGGAAAGTGGTCTGAAGTGGAAACCCCAGCAGCAATGCATACCGATCCACCTCTGTCTAGTGCCGAGTCATCTACATAGAATCTGTCAATGCGTGCATGAATAGGCATCTGCTGCCTCCTGTTCGACCAGGAGAACAGGAGGATTGTGGCTGAATAAGAAAGGCATCATCACACCAAGTATCTCTGTCACAGAAGTGAAAAACGAAGGCATCCCAAGCTGCTCTCTCCAAAGAGTGTCCAACAACTAAGGGGAGAACCGACTGCGAAACTGAAATAGAAGTGCCCCCCTTGGTGCCCAAGGCAGGCGACCAAAAAGTATGGCCAGAAAGCAACTTGCCTGACTTGGCACAATCTCTAGAATCCAGCCTGTGCTCTTGAATAAATAAGATATCAATGGAACCCCTTTTAACACCTGGATGAAGCTGATCCCGGATCACCCGCAATCAGTTTGAAAGGAGCAGCCTGAACAATCTGCCTCCGCTTTTGTGCTGGAGTTAACCCTTTGGGGAACTCACCTGTAGACAACAAGTGTACAATGTTTGCATACCATAGGGGAAAGCAGTCCACAGCAAACAAGCAGTCATCTTTTGGTACTGTGGCACCGACACGGAAGAGGCCCGCATCTGGAAGGTCATCATCAACTCCTATGGTTGCTTCATCTGAAGAGATCCTTTACAAGTGGTTTGCTGGTTGATGCAATTGGCCTGCTCTCACTAGGATGTCAAAGTCAAACTCTTGAAATAGAAGAATCCACCTGCTCACTCTCCCCCCAAGCATTGGTTTGTTCAGTAAGTATTTGAGAGCTTGATGATCAGTAATGATGATAAACTTACTGTCCAAGAGATAGTGCCAATACTTTGTCATGGCATAGACCATGCCCAAGCCCTTGCATTCAGTGGTGCTATAGTTTCTTTCTGCTCCATTGAGTTGTCTGCTTGCGAAGTACACAGGTAGGTCGGGTTTGTGCTCTTCATCTGGTTGGGCCAATATCGCCCCAATCGCCAGCCCACTTGCATCTACATGCACATGAAAAATGACATCCCATTGAGGTTGCCGCAAGATGGGTGCCTTTACTAGACGATCCTCGAGGTTGTCAAACGCCAGTTGTTGAGGTGCCGACCACTTGCTCCTGCCGAAGGAGTTCCGTCAACTCCACCGCTACGTCGGCATAGGACCTGATGAATCTTCTATAATAACCCACATGTCCCAAAAAAGACTTGACTTCTTTGGGTGTGCGAGGAATAGGCAAGGTCAATATCACTTCCACCTTTGCTGGGTCCGTGGTCATTCCCTCAGCTGAGACGATGTGGCCAAGGAGAACCCCTTGCAAGGCGAGGAAGAAACATTTGTCCAGATTCAAGCACAACCTAGCTTCTTTGCACTTATCAAAAACCCACCTCAACTTACTCATGTGATCAGTCTGAATAGTAGGTTCGAGGTGAGAAGCATTCTTACCATTGAACACAGAGAAGTCATCCAAGAATACCTCAAGAAACTTTCCGATGTTCTCTTGGAAGAGTTTGGTGACAAGACGTTGAAACGTGGCCGGTGCATTGCATAGACCAAAAGGCATCATCCGGTAAGCATAAGTCCCCATTGGGTGATGAAGGTAGTCTTTAACTGATCTTGCTCTCGCACCCAAACCTGGTTATACCCATTGTATCCATCCATGAAGGAGTAGAGAGCACGACCAGCCACGGTTTCTAGCACCTTGTCAGTGAAGGGGAGAGGAAACCTATCCCGACGTGTGGCGGTATTCAAACTCCTATAGTCGACACAAACTCGGAGTTTGCTTGTCTCTCTTTTGGGCACCACTACAATGCCACTAAGCCATTCGGAGTAGTCAACAGGGTAGATCAACCCTGCTTGCTCCATCTTTTGAATATCAGCATGGACAGCCTTGCCATAGTTGGGATTCATGCGATATGGTCCCCTGATCACCGGGTCTGCTTCCGGATATAGATCTATGCGATGTTCCATGAACTCAGTGGGTACTCCATTTAAATCCTTATATGACCAGGCAAAGACATCGACATACTCTTGAAAAAAATCAGACAATGCAGCAAGGAGATAGTCATGTTCCCAGACCCAACTGGCTACCTTAAGATGTCGTGGTTGGTCCTTTGTCCCAATGTTAAGATACCTCCAATCCCTGGCATGGTCAACCTGAGGTATGCTTCCTGATGTGGAGTTGTTCGGTTCTTATGCTCCCACTGCTGGGTGCGCAGGAGAATCATCCAGAGAAAAATCCCTTACTACTTCTTCCATCAAAGAGCTCAGATAGGACGGTTGGGTGTCTTATGGAAATGGTTGAGATGTAGAGGCACCACTTGGGCCCATTCTCTTTTTTCCTTTTTGTGCTTGCTTGAGCATTCCTCTGTATCGTAGTCCAACCACCTCGTATGTAGTTTCGGAAACCTCCTGTGTCGTTGTGGGGGGTCAGCTTTTGACATGTATAAGTCGAGTAGAACAAGGTCCGCGACATCTTCTCCCTGTGTGCTGTGGGCTTGCCTTGAAGGTTTGAAGTTCTAGACTCCAGTGTGAATGTGGACGGCTCCTTCAAGTTGTCCAGTGTCTTGACCCCTCCTAGGTTGGTCAAGATGCACAATGGATTCAATAACCCTTCCAAGAGTCATTTCCGACACCGCCTACCTTTGAGTGACATCAGTAAGTAGGTGGTCATCCTCTTCTTCGGCAGATCCATGAGTGTCTTCTCCAATACCATCATTGTGCTCAGCCAGCCCATCATCTATGTGGTCATCCTCTTCTTCCACAGATTCATGAGTGCCATCTTCAATACCATCATTATGCTCCGCCAGCTCATCATCTTCTTGTATAGCATCCTCTTCCTCCTCTGTTGTGACCCCATGGTCTTTTTCTTGGTGTGAGGCATCCATGTCGTGTGCATCCATTGCTTCCATTGCTGCTTCATGGTCTTGTCTTTGAGTCACACTGTTGGCCTCCCCACCACTTCTTCTGGTACTTGTGGTCATCTTGCGCATTCCGTGAAGTACCAAGATGGGCTTCAGGATCCTCTTCTAGACACAACTCCACCATGTTGATGGCTAAGGATCCCAGGGCCCCCATCCAATCCAAGATGACAGCTTCTTCCTCATTTGGTCCAGCATGTTCCAACAAGTACGTCAAGCTCTCACCATCATCTCGTGCTGCTGTTACATAGGTTTCACCTTGGAAGGGTGAGTCCTCCACATAGGCCAGCTCTTCTTTCTGTAGGGGCCAATCCCCAAGTGCCCATTGCTCCTCTTCCACCCCTTCTTCTTCTTCAAAATCTTCTTCCCCAAGTTCCACAGGTCGGTGACGAGCCCTTCGAGTAACCATGTCTATTTCTAAGGATGTGGATCCCAAAGGCAGTCGAACTTCATCACTTGACCAATCTTGAATGGCCTTTGCTGAGCGTAACCATGGTCTACCGAGAAGTAGAGGATAAGTTTGCTCACCCTCCGTCATATTAAGCACGATAAAATTGGACAGGAATGTAACTCCCCCCATCTTCATGTGAACACCTTTGACAGCCCCCATAGGCTTCACCTTGCGTTGTTCCGCCATGCGCACTTGAAAATGTACGTCAGTTGTCAATTTCAAACCCAGTTGTTGAAGAGTACCTCTCGGCATGATGTTCACTGCTGCCCCACCATCCAAGAAAACATCTTTCAGCTCCACCCCATTGATCTCCACTGCGAGCTTGGGACTTTGTTCACATGTGAGGGCAGCATAGGCTGAGCAATTGTCTAGTGTTACTCCATCTTGAATTGTTACCATCTCTGGTGTGGGCTCCCGCCTTGAACAGATCCCCTTTGGTGTCTTACCGGCAATGCGATTCAAGAATGCAATAGTATGATGCTTGATATGTGGAGATAATTGACAGAGTTGTCGTAAGGTGATATTGGGCCTAAAATCCATGAAGTCATCCATCAAAGAATAAGGCTGGACAGTAGCAGTAACCTTTTGTGCCTTCATCCGTCGAGCTTCTGGCCAAGGGTCGAAGCTCACGTGAGGGAGAGGAGGTGCCTTTGGATTCTCAATCAATATTTCCTGTGGTGACTCTCCCATCACCCATTTCCCCTTTTCTTGGGCACTACTGGGCTTCACCCCTTTTTCCTTCTCTTGCTTCATTGTGCTTCATGAGTGGAAATGGATGGGCCTGCCTGTGACTCCTCACGTTTTTGCCCTAAAGTTGTCACTTCCGTTGCAAACCTCACTATTCTGGACTTGCGGGAAGGGAACTGAGGTGTGACGCCTTCATCTTCAGAACTAGATTGAAGATCTTTGGTGACACTCCTGACCACCTCCTGGTACTTTGAAGGCATAGATTGCTCACTTGGAGTTGAGGTAGTTTTAGAGCTATTGATAGGTCTTGATGGCTGTGGGGCCCTTCGGGTTCTTCCTAATCCAGTTACAGGAGAGGACAAGGGTGATCCATTCCTGTGCCCATTGTCCACCTTGGAGGAAGGAGGTGGGGATGCTCCTCTAGTGACTGAGCTAGTATTAGTTGGTGATGAGGCCTCCGAGATTGATGTTGAGTCATCCTTACTACTATCACCCTTTGTTTGTGACCTTTGTTTGTGACCTAGTCACAGCTCCCAACACTGCACCAATCAAATGGGGTTTGTCACCCTCCCCCGCCACTACTACATCAACCATGTTGACTTGCGATGTTGATTCCCTTCTGCCATTGGGACAATCTCTGGTGTAGTGGTCATTTGTGTTGCACTGTGTACAAGAGGGTCCCCCGAATGGTTGTGTACAATCATCTTGGTAATGGCCGTACTCGCCACATCTATAGCACATGATGGGCCTGCGAAAGTTGGTACCTCTGCCTCCACGTTCACCTTGGAACCCACCCCGTCGACCGTGGATATAAGGGGGTCCATATCCACCCCCTGACATAGGTGGTTGATACTGTGCATAGTAGGGCGGAGGATAGAAGTATGGAGCCCCAAATTCACTAGGAGTAGGAGCTTGGAGCAAAGGAGGATTAGGAAGTAGTGGAGCTGGAATGATAGGATGGGTGGGTGGTTCAGGTGCCTTCACAGGGGCTGAAGCTAGGGGTACTGGCCCTGAAGTGGTCGGTGCAGCTTTGTTGATTGTAGCCACCAGTGGTTCTCCAATTGGATACTCCGGTAGAAGCTTCCTCGACCCCATAAGATACCTACACTCGGAGGCATCATGTCCATGAATTTCACAAAATGTGCAAAAGGAGCTCAGGGTGGGTACCTTACGCTTCGATGGACATTCCCAGTAGCCATGGCTAGAACCCTTGCAGTCGGTGCACCAGCATATATGAGCTTCAAACGGTGACGGTCCATCCACTTTTGTTCTGTCTTTCAGACCTTCTTTAATTTCTTCTAATTCCTTCTTGAGTTGCTGCCATGCCTGTGAGCCCTCTTCTCTCGGAAGGTGGGTGGTCTAGGCGGGTGTTGAGGTGAAACTTAACTGGGACCATTCCATCTTCACCGCTTCCCTCAGGAATTCTTGTAGTGAGGCATGCTCAGGGAGTTTGTCAATCAGCCTTATAGCAATGGTGGAAGGTAAAGCCTTCAAAAACCACCCCTTCATGACGGCGTCATTGGGTGGCACCGACATCTTCGCGGCCAGGACCCTCATCCTTGTGTACCTCTCTGAAATTTCGCCAAGCTTCATGGTATCAGTGGATAACTCTTGGACAATCATGTGTTCGAATTTTTCCAACTTGAAAGTGTGTAAGAATTCCTCCCTTAGGTCTGTCCATGTCTGTAAGTGGTCAGGGGGAAATTGACTGTACCATACATCGGTGGCATCCTCCAATGACGAGGGGAAGATTTGAAGGAATGCATGCTCATTCTCCACACCTTTAGCTCTACATGCTATGAGGAATTTCCTCACATGAGCTTCCGCATCCTCATGGAGGTGGCCTTTGAACTTTTGAGTCTGCACGTGGACCTTGTTCAATAGCTCGAGAAGTCTAGCTCTGTCTGCAGGACTAAGAATGGCCATCCCCACCCGAGAGGCTGAAGCAGATGTAAGAGTTGGAGGGAGTCTTGATGGAGCGATAATGAGTGTGGGTGCTCCAGAGGAGGAGACTGCACCGACAACACCTCCTGTGGAAGACCACAATGGGGAAGTCACTACTGATGTAGCCATTGAGGAAGTGTACACAGATGGTCCTGTATACGCGGAGGGTCTCGGTGTTGCAGAGGGAAAGGGTGCGAACATAGAAGATGTGGGGGTTAAAGAGGATGAGAGAGCATTTGGGAAAGAGGAGGACGGAGTTGAAGTCATGGATGAGTAGGCAGCAGGGAAGGGGGGGGTGGTGGAAAAGGCAGTACGGGTGTGGATGGAAAGGGAGATGAAACCATCATGGCAGGTTAAGGTATGGCCGGAGTAAAAGTACCCCCCAATGGGATAGATGTGGAAGAAGGATTAGCTAGGAGCCCGGAGCTATGCATAATAGATGAGGTAGCAGCTTGTCCAGACGAGGCAGGAGCATATGGAGTCACCACTCCAGCAGAAGAGGTGGTTGATGAAGACATCATTACAACAGGAGGAGAGGGGCTGCCTTGACCTTGATGAGTCCCTGAGGAGCCCTCGTCCTTCGTAACCTCTTCTTTCACCTGTTCTCCGCTTTGCACTTCTTCTTCTCCGGAGTCCGGATCTGACCACCAGGGTTCCTGTTGATCCAAGTCAATGAGAGTGTCGATGAAGGCTACTACTCCAATGGGCTCACTTTGTGCTGGAGTTGAGGACTTCGCAAACTTACGTCGCACTTAATGCTTCTTGTACCGCGTTTGGTCTGCCGGAAGTCTTTTCTCCACTCTCCTCAAGTACCTCCTAGTTCTCTCGCTAGCTCCTTCAAATGTTTCAGAACTACTTGGCATAAGACCTCTCTCTAGGACCCTGGATCACCACTTCACTTGTGCCACTCATCACCAGCAGTGTCCCACCGTGATCGCCATAAACTGTCTGAGGGGGGGGCTTCCTAACACTTTCGAAAGTATTACCGAAGGCCTAGGGCCACTGGTGCGAGAAGCGAGTAATACATGCCATAAGTGTCACTAATGGAAGGTAGGCGAGTGCTAGTCGATGGTGTCAACTATGTGCAAGCGGTACAAGTGCTGAAGTGATGTGAGCAAGAAGAAGACCAAAGCAGAACAACATCATAAAAGCCAACCCTCGACATAAACGGCAAAGAACTTCAACCACATGACACAGGTCCGTTGTACCAAGTGAAGGGAGAGGAGGGGAGGAGAACACAACAGAAAGAGATTTTAGAGTAGCGAGCAGAGATGGGGAGTAGCATAATTCATTAGAAAGCAAGATGACTGATACACCCGGAGAAGATACATACGAGGCGAACACTTGACTCTAGCCTCTCACTCCTTCACTCACGCCTCCCGCCCCTGCCAGAATGTCCCCCCCCCTTTCCCCTTTCCCCCTCTTCACCTTCTCCTCCTCTGCTCACCCCCCGCTGCCAATCTCCTCTCCCTCTTCCTATTGGATGTCTTCTTGCATCCTTAGCCATCCTTAGCCATTCCACTATTTGTGGGCCGCTCTGCCCTTGATGGCTTCTGCAACACTCCAGCCTGTTCTGGGTCAGTGAATCCCGTGCTGCATGTGTTCTCCTATCTATTCCATGCGCTCCTGACACTAGTTGGTTGCGAGGGTTGGTGCACCACCTATACCTCTTAACTATTGGACGGCTTCCCCTGTGCACCAACAGGTGTATCCCATGTACCATTGCGCCAATACTTCCCTCTGATCAACTTTGACCATGGTGGGTCGAGGTTGAGGTTTGGCACTCTTCAGTCATGTATTGATTCCGTCATACCCAAGTCATGTTCAGGTCAAGTCATGTCCATGTCAAGTCATGTCCAAGTCATGTCCATGTTAAGTCATGTCCATGTTTGTTCCAGAGTGACCAAGATGTGAACATATGTGAACACGATGCGACTAGGTATGACCAAGGTCTAACAACTTGGCATGTTGTTGAGGTGACCATGATGTGACCCAGGTGTGACTCTTGGTGGGAGTCCCAGAGACTTTGAGTACAACAAAACCTTTGGAGATCCAGGTTTGGAGCCGACCCTACTTGCCCTCATTGCCTCTTTGCTTCATAGACATTCAGCATTGTTTATGGGATTGTAGACAGGCGAGGATGATTTGGATGGGGGTAGCCATGATTTTCAGTCACTTTGCCCAATCCCCATTCTTTATGACATGGGGCTCAGTGGCTTGGCTTTCTCTTACAGGGCCTCAAGTATTCTATGAGAGACTTCCTTTCGGGCCATTTTGGTTCAACGTCATCAGATTGAGTCATGTTCGTTGGATGCGGTACCACACCTTCCTTTTACAGATGTACATGCCTCTGTGGATACTTCTTGGGAGATTTTAGCGAGCATAGCATCCTAGCATATCTGGAGAGCCAGATGCACAGAGGCTATGGAGGGTACTCAGGTTCATCCCTCACACACTTTGGCTAGTATCTGGACAGACACCGTACATACTTTGATGGCCATATGGATGAGTATACAGGGAGACTCCCGTGCCATCCTCAGCTAGGAGGGCTTCTTTCTTCAGGGAATGGAAGGATTCTCCTTTTTTCTCTGAGACTCCTACAGGGTTGAGGTGGCACTTTCAGCCTCAGCTTGGTTGTTTTCCACCTCACTTTGAGGGGGTGTTATTTATCCTCATGATTTCATGATGTTTTATTTCTGCTCAGAGCTGCTCTAGCGAGTTTCTTTCTTACTTAATAGAAGTATTTAAAAAAAAAAAAAGAAATTATTCTATTTTCTTTATGGCATGCGGTGTGCATTAGAAGCCACCTCACTGTTTGTATCTGGATATCTATACAGATAGGGAAGTAGTATTTTGGAATTCCCTTTGGATGTTAATTATACTTTCAAACATATTATATTTATCTTCCACGAAGAAGTTCAGAAACAATTTATGCTTTCCAAAGGTAAAAAGAACCAAGGTCTCTGCTACCCCCCTGAATACATAAAAGGCATCAAGGTCAGGTTATATACAGGCAGGATGCCAAGGGTTTGGATAGAATGTGCAGAATAAAGGATTGGGACAGCAGGGATACGGTTGAACAGGTGGTCAACTTCAGAACGCAGTAAGAATTTGTTTGCTTGCTAGAAAAAAAAAAGCAGGATTCTAATTGGCATCAACAATGGACTATAATTTTTATGTATCTTCTTATGCTACTTTAGTTTTATAGTTTTACATTGCTTCTACAATTTGACAAAATGCCATTTTTTTATACTTAGCTTGCAGGCGGAAATCGTACAATACAGCTACTTTCATTCAATTTAAACCTTGCACAACATAGTTTCTTTTCCATTGCATGATTTGCTATAAAGTAACCTCTGCAATCTGAGTCTGCACTGAATGTTTTTACATGATCGTCTCTATATAATCTTATGTTCTTGATGACACTCTGTGTTCATGTTGAACTGCTGTTCTACCTTAGGATCCACAGTGGATGTGTATTCACCAATGGGCTCTTTTAATCAAACCATACATGTTTTCTTTTGTTTTTTCTACAGGTGTGGAGGGGATCCCTGTTACATTTCTGCTGACTGATACTCAGATTATCAATGAGGGTTTTGTTGAAGACATAAACAATCTACTCAATTCTGGGGAGGTTCCTGGTTTGTTTACTACAGATGAAAAAGATCATGTCGGAGGGGAGATGCGTGAGTATGTCAACAAGCTTGGCCTTCCGGAAACAAAGGATGTTCTTTACAATTCCTTTATCAATAGAGCAAGAGATAACTTACATGTTGTGCTGTGCATGAGCCCCATAGGGGACTCATTGAGAGCAAGGTGCCGGCAGTTTCCTTCTTTAATAAATTGCTGCACTATCGACTGGTTCAATGAATGGCCTGAAGAAGCACTACTTTCTGTGAGCAATTACTTTTTGGCTAACGTGGAACTCCCCACAAAAGAGGTGCATGCTGATACCAACTCTTTGATATTTTTGTTTGGTTTTTTCAGAGAAATACTTCTTTAAGTATGACAAAAGCACCAAGAGCAAGTGCTCAAGGCAAGAGTACACCATGCATAGCATGAGAAGAACCCTGAGAGGGTCAAGCCCTACTCATCAAAAGGCCCAGTAAAGATCCATGGCTAAAGCTGAAAGTGCCTCCTCAAACCTGTAGTGAAATCCAAGAAGAAGGGACAGCCTCTCCCTCCTTGAGAAAGATAGTTCACCTAGAAGAGGCAGCCCCTGAAGACCCTTGCATACTCAAACCAAATGACCATCAAAGTGTGTAGAGTGTCTATCCAAATACTAGCCAAGGTGTGAGATATCAATTGCTTTTTTACATCTAGATCTCTATGTATACCAAAGTGAAATGCCCGCTATGATCTCCCAACATGTAAGATATCAATTGCCTTTGTGCATCTAGACTTCCATAGATTCCAAACTAGCTGGTATGGTAATGAGTGTAATGCTTTACACCATCAACTGAAATTCAAGCCTGAGCATCACCTTTTGAGCGAGGCAGACGATATTGCCATTGCCTGGTTTGCTGGAAGATGTGGCTTTTGTTTGCCAAAATGAGGAGTCAATCAATATTATGTTTATAACAACTAATATTGGTGGAAGTTTCTCAAGTGACTCTCTGCTCATAGACACCATATGCTAGCACTCTTATGCATGTACACTATATGACACCCCCCACCAGCCATCACCTAACCTCTCACAGTTACCCTGTCCTACCTCTTGTATGTTTTTCACCCCACTGGTGGCATCAAACATGTAGATTTGAAGATCCATAACGGCGGAGCCAAAGATCATGAGGAACTACGTACTCATATATTGCATATGGACTAAGTACTATGGCCTCGATCTTGCCAAAGCCTTTCAACAAAGCGGTTTGCACCAGTTTCTCCCACACCTGGATGCTTACCACTGTCATCCCCATTCATAAGGCAAGGGTCCCATGAGCCTGAAAAACTATATGACCATTATGATTGGGCGTGTCACGTCAGTCAAGCAATTTGCAGAGCTTCAAGGACTTAGAGCTGATGGTGGTGGACAGGAAGGATTCAGTGCTGATCATGTGACTCTAGAACACATCCTTACACATAGCGGTGTCATTGAGGAGGCTAAAGCATGGAGATAGAGCGTGTATTGATTCTTTGTGGATTTTACAAGGTTTTAACACAGTGGCAAGAGCCTACCTCATCAAACGCTTGCAAGATCTAGGATATAGTTAGGAGAACATTTGGATATTCATGCCACTCTATGAGAGGGTCTCAGGCACTTAATGGAAGTCTTTTCCTTGGAAAAAACCCCCGAATAGATAGCCCTTTCTTGTTCTTTCCTCCCTCCATTTTGCCGCTCTTATGGAGACTAGATGATCCAATGTCAAGTGCTTCGGACGGAAACCTGCCTGAGATGGTGCACTAACTCTGTGTGTCTCTTTCTATCCATTGATTTTTTGCTCAACGATGGTTCCATATGATTTGGCCATTAGACTACGCCATTCGAAAGGGGAAACCCTCCTCTAGAGCCTTTTTCATGGACTCAGCATTCCCTTTGTTTTCTCTCCACCCCATGTTATTATCTCATCTACTAATCCTTGTGTATCCGGGGTCGTCCCATTTGCTAGCTTCTTCAGTCATCTTTCCACGTCTTTTTCGCAAGCCATCTGAACTATGAGAAGTAGAAGGGGAAGCATCAAGAGACTCCATCTCATCATCCTCAAACTGGATGATGTCCAAAGGCGTGTCATCGTATGGTGGCAAGTCTGCACTAGCAGGCTGCATGCACTCATTCTCAGCAAAGAGAACATCTCTGCTGATTATTACCTTCCTGGTAGCGGGATTATAAAGCCTAAATCCCCTGCTTTCAGTGCTATACCCCACGAAAATGCATTTGACACTCTTGTCATCAAGATTTGTCCGATGTGCATCTGTTCTGAATATTAGTGGCTGTCACAACTGCTTCTCCCAAAAAATCCTTTGAGACTCTCTTGAATTTCAGCATGCATTTCATCATTTCCATGAGAGTACGACTCTTCCTCTCAGGGAGTGGATTCTATTGTGGTGTGTAAGGGCATGTCAAGTGATGTTTAATCCCATGCTGCTTCAAAAATCCCTGGAATGCATGTGACATGTACTCTCCCCCTCTATCTGAGTTGAGTGTTCCAATTCTAGAATTGGTTTGGTTCTCAGCCATAGCTTTGAACTCCTAAAACCAATAGAACACCTCAGATTTTTCCTTCATGAGAAAAAGCCATGTGAACCTGGAGAAGTCATCTATAAAGGTCACAAAGTACCTTGCTCCTCTATGCGTGGGAATAGTCATGGGGCCACATACATCATTGTGCACTATCTGCAACACTCTGGTTGCCTTGCCCTAATTCTTGCCTTGTTTATTGAATGGAAAGCAATGCAATTTTCCAAGTGCACACCCCTTATAGACTTCATTTGCTAGTTGCGGTAATTTTGGCATTCCCTGAGTCATAATTTTGTTGTACAAGTAGGACAATGCCCTGCAATGGACATGTCCAAACCTGGCATGCCATAAATATGCCTGGAAAGTGTTTGCTACAGCCAATACCTTCTGATCATAAGGTTGAGCATCAAGCTTGTATAAGCCTCTGTCATATGTCCCTATTGCTACAACCTCATACCCTTTCTTTGGATCCTTGATCCTGCATTGGTTATCTTGAAATTCGACCAACATATGTTGATCATGGGCAATATTTGAAATTGAAATTAGATTTTGCCTCAAATCTGGAACATACCAAACATCTCGGATATACTTAACTTTTCCATTATCAAGTTGAACAGGAATGTGCCCAACGCCGATGATGTCTTGAGAAGCATCATTGGCAGACGTAACTTGTCTGCGATGAACAGGTGTGATGGTCTCAAACCACTCCTGGAGGGGAGTCATGTGCTTAGTAGCACCATTTTCGATATACCATGTATCACTTGCAACAAGGGAAGCATCCCCTCATTGATTTTCAGCATTCAAATCCCCCCTGGCATCCATCTTCTCGTTAAATGCAGCAAACACAAAATCTCTATCACCTTGGGCAAGATGAGCTTCACCATGTGCATCTGAAGCAGGAGTTTCAGTGCGGGCAACAAAATTACTGTTAGATCTGTCCGTTTGCCTCTTCTTTTCATTGGAAATCCTTTTTTGACACTCTGCGATATAATGCCCTGGCTTCTTGCAATAATTGCATTTGCCCTTTTTCTTATTTTTGCTTGAACTGCTTGCATTCCCCTCCTTGGGCTGAGTTGTATGGCTGTGTTTTGGCTCAAACTTTTCCTGAAATTTGCCCTTTCCACCCATGGCAAGCGCTTCCTCATCCTGACGAGAGGCTTTGGCAAAATTTGAGCATCTCTCCTCTTCTTGCAACAAAAGCCCAACTAACTCATCGAACGAGAGTGGGGCTGCTGTGACGAAAAACGCTTACGGAACGTGCAAATCCTTGAAAAAGACAACAACACTCTTTGAAAATACGCACATACTCTCAAAGCTCACAAACGGAAGAGACAGAACAAGCGTGTTGGGTACAATCTCCCCCCATAGGTGTGGTGCTCTCCTTCCACCTCCTATGTATTTATGTATATTTCCCAAAAAGCTTCCAAGCAAAAATCATACAAAAAGCCTCTCTGCTTTCCTCCATGCACCCTTTTACAAAAAGCCCATCCACCTTCTAGAATAGCTGGCTTTTTCTAAAAATAAAGCTTTTTTCTAACTTTAGTTTATACACTTAGCCAAGCCACTAATATTTCAAAATTCAAATATGTACATAAGCTTTTGTAATATCAAAAATTAGGCATAAGCCTTATTCATCCCCGCATCACTGGAGTTGCGCCTACGCACCCAAAATACGGCGGATCATGCTTGCCAGATGCCATCGCCTGATCAATTACTCTTCCCTTGCATTCACATGATCAACAGTAATAAAATATTTCAAGCATAAGATAACCTTGGAATTAATCACCACAATCAATCAACCTTTCAGTATTATAGCAATGCGAAATCAATAAATCACAGATGAATGATGCACACATGTGACACATACCATCTTATGGTGCACCTGATGCTACACACGAATAAAATCGTACGGAAGGTGCACACATGCTACACATATCATCATCGCGTAAGTGGTGCACACAATGCTACACACTCATACAACCATAGCCGTATATCCAACCATGTAGGAGCACACATGCATCACTACGGAACAACGAGCACACATGCATCAGCTACGCGACAGAAATGCTGGATCTCACTAAACTAAATACTGAAGGATTAAATTAATGGGATAATTCCAATTGTCGTAACATCCCTCTTGCTTGAAATCGCAATTGCCCTCAATTGTGTGACAAAAAAGTAGTCAATAAATCAGGGTACTAGCGAAAATATCGCTCGGGCATCCACTTAGCATCCTCAACAGGGAGGTTCTTAAATGTAAGAAGATAAATAGGATACGAGTTTCCACGTCTCGTTTGAGTGATTTATTGATCAATGATCTGGTCTGGCTCTAAGAGCTAGGTCTCTCCTTGAAGCAACGGTGCATCGTCTAGAATAGGTCGAACTTGTGGGTCTCCATGGAAAGGTTTCAGGAGGTGCACATGAAAAGAATTATGAATTTTTCAATCGGGTGGTAATTCAAGCCGATAGGCATTGTCATTAATGCGCTTCAAAACTTTAAAGGGATCATAGGATTTAGGGACAAACTTAACTACAGGGTGTGTCTCAATACTCTTAAGTCTGCGCTTCTCAATACGTAACATGACTGGGTCACCTTCAGCAAAAACAACTTTTTTTCTACCCTTGTTTGCATGTGCAGTATACATAGCTTGAGCATGCTCGATATTCTTTTTGACAGTAGCTAAAATGCTAGAGAAATCTTCAGTAAATTGATCAGCAGCCTCTACTTGGTGTTTAAGGCGGGTTGATGGAGTAGGAATGGTCTTTCCATAGACAATTTGGAATGGAGATTTGCTTGTAGCAGAGTGCTTAGTGTTGTTGTAGGCAAATTGTAATATGTGTATAAATTTGTCCCATTTGCCTGGCTGACCAGACACGTAAGCACGTAACATGTCACAAATAGTATTTTGTGTGACCTCAGTTTGGCCATTAGACTTGGGATTAAAAGCAGTGGAAAAATCTAACTTCGTACCAAGATTGTCAAAGAGTGCGGTCCAGAAGTTACTATAAAATTTACTATTCTATTCTGACACGATTACTTTTGGAAGGCCATGGTGTATAAAGATGTGCTTGCTGAACAAATGAGCAGCCTGAACTGCAGTCAAGGTCTTCTTACAAGGAATAAAGTAAGCCTGCTTGCTAAATCTATCAATGATAGTCCAAATCATATCAAAACCTGAGCTAGTTGTAGGAAAGCCAGTAATAAAGTCCATAGAAATCTGCTCCCATGGGCCATCAGGAATTGGTAAAGGCATAAGTAAACCTTGATATTTGTCCTTGTAGCTCTTGACTTTTTGACAAATAAGACATTGTGCAACAAAAGTTGCAACATCAACTTTAAGCTTAGGCCATAAAAAATCTTGAATTACAGTCTGATACATAGCAGCGACGCTTCTATGTCCCATGTAGGGTGGCTGATGTACCTCTTATAGTACCAGGCATCGAAATGGTGCAGTGACACACAAGCGCTTTTCGTAGAATAGATAGTCATTATGAATGGAATACGAGGCCATAGGGGTGCTATTAGCTTGCTTAATCTTATGCCAAATTTTTGAAAAGTCTCGATCGGTAGGATAGTCCGCCTTCATAGGCTCAAAAGGGTCTCCCTCGATGACTGAGATATTATTTATGCTAGATTGACGGCTCAGTACATCGGCAACTACATTGTCTTTGCTTGGTTGATATTGGATCATCGGTTTAAAGCTGTCAATAAAGGCAGCCCATTTACTGGTTTTAATTTACGTGACTTGAATGCAATTGGATGGTTATCTTGCATGAGCATAGCCCCAAAACCCTATCCACTAGCATCAGTAACCATGACAAAAAAGGGTCTCGTAAAGTCCGGCATGGTCAAAACTGGTGTGTGCATCATTGCACCCTTAAGTCGTTGAAAGGCTAAAGTGTACTGCTTACCCCAAGAGAAAGCACGAGTCTTATGCAGTAGTTCGGTCAATGGATGTACCTTGTGTGCAAAATTTTTAACAAATTTGTAATAGAAACTACACAGACCTAGAAAAGATCGTAACTCATGGATATCTTTAGGTTGTGGCCAGTTTACTATCACTTCTACCTTCTTGGGATCTACTCGAATGCCTTCAGCTGAAACAATGTATCCAAGATATTCAATTTCAAGCTAGAAAAAAGAACTTTTCTCCGGGTTGGCATACAGTTGGTTCTCGCGTAAGAGAGAGAAAACAAGATCCAAGTGTTTCTCATGTTCCTCTTGACTCTTGCTATAAATCATGATATATCATGATATCATCAAAGAAAACTATCACAAAGTCTTGATAGGATAGGAAGATACGATTCATTATCCGACTAAATGTGGCAGGTGCATTGGTCAATCCAAAAGGCATAACAAGAAATTCATAGTGACTAGTTTGGGTTCTAAAATAAAGCACTCGTCATAGGCAGCTAGAAAAGGATCCAAAGGCTCTTGCTTAGTTTTCTTAGTCTCAGGACTAGCCTCAATCTTATTGACCATAACTAGATATGTCTTCTCACATTTGCGCAAAGCTCTTTTAGCTTGGGTATGTGACAATATAGGCCAAGAGGGAAGATTCTTATCGCATTCTAGAGTCATAGTCTCAGTGCCTTGAGTCACAATAATGGTGCGTTCAAGATAATCAGGTTTGGCATTTATGATCGATGCACCAGGACATCCCTAGAATGAGATCTTGCTCACACAAAGGAGTGACTAAGAAATCACGGCTCTCAACTAATGGCCCTAAAGTCACCTCAAGATCCTTAACCATTTGCAAAGAATTATAATTTGATCCTTGAAAAGCTGATTTGACTTTATATTTTGTTTTGATGATTGCGAGCCCTAACTTTTCAACTAAACGTTGCGAAATGAAATCATGGGTGCTTCCATCATCAAATAAGACACTATGTTCTTTTTCGTGCAATAGTGCAGTCATATGTAATAAAGAAGTACGAAAATAAGATGCACTTTTATATGAATAACACTTACCACAAGGGGTGTAGTCGGCATCTTCAGTGTCATTGTCCTCATCCTTGTCCTCTTGCTTGAAAGATTTATCATGGGATCCATCATCAATGTAGTTGATCCGTGCAGAGTTATTGCGCTGACTATTACCGTTGGTACATCCATTGGTTCTCCCTCCATTGCCTTCGTTGTTATTGGTAGCATTCTTTTGCTTTTGTACTTGTCTTGTGTGTAGCAAGTGGATTCTTTGGACATTCATAAGAGTAGTGTCCCTTCTCTTTGCATTCGTAACATGTGACAAGTTCTTTGGTTCTTCGATTAATACGTGACTGAGCAGGTTTCCAATTAGACTTACCATCATATCTACCAACTTTACCACTTACACTCTCCTGCTTGAAGTATGAAGTATGCTTCTTTGCTCGAGGGGTGCAAGTAGCAAAGCTTCTTCCCTGCTTTCTTTCTGACTCTAATGCCAAATCCATAGCATCAGAAGCTGGAGATGGTCAAAGCATACGTACATCAGCACAAATAGCAGGGCGTAAACCCTCAACAAAGGTACGACATTGCTCCTTTCGGGACACTTTCTCAATACTTTGCAATTGAAGTAGAGAGGAAAGATATTTCTCGGTGTATGCGTCCACACTCTCATTATCCAACTGCCTCAATCTTCGCCATTGCCTACGAGTATCCTCTTCAAACTGTGTAGGTAGGAAGCGCTTCTTGATTTTATCTTTGAATGCTTCCCATGTCTTTGTAACATGAGTGCTTTTGGCAACCACACTCCACCATAATTGTGCACCGCTTGTCATGTGACTCGCAGCAAGTTTTACCTTCTCGATCTCTTTGTACCGTTCTCCCAAAAAGTATTGATTGAAAGAACTAATCCACGCAAGTAAAGCTTGTCCAAAGTTTTGCGATTAATCTTACTAGACTTCTTCTTATCACGAAGCTTAAGTGCTTTCAAGATGGCCTTTCCCACGTTGTCTTCATCGCTAGACTCATGTGAAGCTTTTTAGGAAATATACATAAATACATAGGAGGTGGAAGGAGAGCACCACACCTATGGGGGGAGATTGTACCCAGCATGCTTGTTCTGTCTCTTCTGTTTGTGAGTTTTGAGAGTCTATGCGTATTTTTGAAGAGTGTTGCTGTGTTTTTCAAGGATTTGCAGGTTCCGTGAGTGTTTCCCGTCGCAATGGTATCAGAGCCAGGGTTCGTCATCCATAGCACGGGAAGCACATGCACCCCGCATTCCCGAACAAGAAACCATAGCACGCATCAGATTGTGGACACTGTGTACAAGAGTGCAACGAAGTTCGAAGTAGAAGAAGCGAACAGCTCGCAGGCAGGAAAATGTGCGGCGAAAAAAAAAATCACAGGAAAAGAAGTCGGTCGTGGGTAGACAGATCGAAGCTTGTGAACGCACACCCGCGCCTTAGCTCCTCCAAACGTACGACAAAGGCGGCAACCAAGGCATAGTCCTTGGCATACCTGGAACAAAAGGCACCGTTGGCTGCACGTGAGGAAACCTTGGGAGATTGCTCTTAAAACTTCCCGGGAGGTCCCCCATCCCGGTATTGTTCTAGCTCAAGTCCCCTTAACAATTGGTGACTATCCACTAGATCAAGTCACTTTTTTGCTCTATTCTTTGAAGTTCCTAGTCATAAAGATATCCTTCAAGGCAAGTGCAAACAAGGGAGCAACCCAACGGATTTTGGAAGAGGAAAATCTCAAAAGCAAGTGTTCACAAGAGCAGGAGGCAGTCTATAAGTACTATTGGACACGAGCTTTGCTTTGTACCTTGCAACGTGGATTCACTTGTCCTCCACATACTCCCTCACAGAGATACTATTTGACAAATAGCCACTTTCAAAGCTTGGAAACCGAATTGAGATAAGTCTTGTGTTTGTGTGTATGTCCTTTCATAGTGATTTCTTCTTTGCACCGTGCACATACTTAATTATGTCTGGAAGGCGTATTCCATCAGAAATAGGTTATTCTGAAGATCTACATCATGATGAAAATGTGGAAAACGATCAACATTGGTCAAGAAGAAGTTCAACACCGATGGCACTTACTGAGGAAGAATGGCGAGAATGCTATCAGCATGAGAAGCAACAATGTCAAGAGATTGAAGATGCTCTACGCCAAGTGACGACAACTTGGAAGCCACCTATATCGATTGAGGACGAGGAACCTATGCATGCATCAAATTCACTGGATGCATGGAAACATCATGCACGGGACCTTGAGCAAGAACTTGAGTACATGCGCAACATGTGCGACATGTATAAAGCCAACGAAGAACGCGCAAATTGAGTGTTAAAGGAGATGATTGAAGTCACAAAGAAGCGTATGAAGGACAAAGATGATGAAAAAAGTGAAAGCAGCAAATCATCAGACACCAGTGATAGTGAGATACACAGACTCTCAAAACTCACAAACGGAAGAGACAGAACAACCGTGTTGGGTACAATCTCCCCCCATAGGTGTGGTGCTCTCCTTCCACCTCCTATGTATTTATGTATATTTTCCAAAAAGCTTCCGAGCAAAAATCATACAAAAAGCCTCTCTGCTTTCCTTGATGCACCCTTTTACAAAAAGCCCATCCACCTTCTAGAATAGCTGGCTTTTTCTAAAAATAAAACTTTTTTCTAACTTTAGTTTATACACTTAGCCAAGCCACTAATATTCCAAAATTCAAATATGTACATAAGCTTTTGTAATATCAAAAATTAGGCATAAGCCTTATTCATCCCCACATCACTGGAGTTGTGCCTACGCGCCCTAAATATGGCGGATCATGCTTGCTAGATGCCATCGCCCGATCAATTACTCTTCCCCTGGATTCACACGATCAATAGTAATGAAATATTTCAAGCATAAGATAACCTTGGAATTAATCATCACAATCAATCAACCTTTTAGTATTATAGCAACACGAAATTAATAAATCACAGATGAATGGTGCACACATGCGACACATATCATCTTATGGTGCACCTGATGCTACACATGAATAAAATTGTACGGATGGCGCACACATGCTACACATACCGTCATCACGTAAGTAGTGCACACAATGCTATACACTTATACAGTCGCAGCCATATATCCAACCATGTAGGAGCACACATGCATCACTACGGAACAGCGAGCACACATGCATCAGCTGCGCAACAAAAATGCTGGATCTCACTAAACTAAATACTGAAGGATTAAATTAATGGGATAATTCCAATTCTCGTAATAGCTGCCCTGAGAACAATGGTCAATAAAGTGACTGAAGAGACATGGTAGGTAGCTAGGAATGGAATGGAAATATGGAAAGCATAATGAAAGGCAAAATGGAAAGGAAGGAAAGTACAAGTGTAAGGCAATAACCAAAATACTCACAATGTATTGATAGCTTGATGTTGACTGATATATTAGACAATAGACAAGTAGAACAATATATAGTGTGCCACTAGACTCTAGAAAGTCACAATGTCTATGCGATATGTCCCAATATGACACGTGGCATGTCTAGGACTCACTAGACTATAAAACCACTAGTACACTCATTTTTGACTCACTTTGGCTTCATATTCCAACACCCCCCCATGAAGGAAAGATGAGAGACTACTGAAATGGAACCAAGAACAGAACATGACAATGACAGTCTAAGGTGAGGGATTATTGGAATGGAACCAAAAACAGAACATGACAATGACGATCATGAAACTCTGCACCCTATGTAACTCAGAGGCTAAAGTCTGAGCATTTTCAGAGGTTGAGATCCAAGCACTCTCATGGCTTGAGACTCAACATGCTCAGAGGCTCACATTATAGCATGGCTACATGACCAGCTTATAGGTCTAGGAATACACCAACATCCTGGAACTCGGCCAGGCTTGATAACGAGACCTATCAAAGCCAATACATGGCTCCCACAATACATCCCCCTCTAAACCTATCAAAGCCAATACATGGCTCGCACAGTACATCCCCCCTTGGCTTCATAACATGACATGTTAGGAAGCCACACACCAAAATAGGAAAACCAATACATCTTTTTAGGAGGACTATCCAAGGCACATGACCTTTAGACTCGATGAAAACCAAACACTCAATACATATCATTTTAGGGGGACTACCCAGGGCAGAGGACCCCAAAATACATCAAGCGTGTAGTAATAAATAAAAATATATTTTTGTGAAAGAGATGTCCTCCAAGTAGCTAATGCACATGTGTGCACATCCCTGCAAGTCGATGATGATGTGGATGAAACGCTAGGCAGGAATGTCCCAAAAAATGTGTCGGTGAAGTCCATGGGCAGCTACATGGAGAAATTACATGATGACTCTCAAAATGCAGGAAGGAGAGTCACTAATGTCGAAGTAGAAGCCTCAGGTACCACGACCAATCGGGAAGTCAATCAATGTGAAGTATCTCAGGCACCAATTGAATAAGCAATGTTGAAGAAGTCACTTGTTGATGTAGAGTGGTCTACATCAAGCTTGATGTAATGCACTAATCAGAGAGATCATTGTATCGGAGTGTGTCAGAGTCGTATCGGAGAACTCACATTTAGCTCGGGAAGTCTTCACCAGAGTTTGTAGTAGTCACGTGAAGGAGTCACCGCAATGTAATGTCAAGAGCTCACATCAAGTCACGGGCAGATAAGAAGTAGAAGGACAACAGTTCCAAGAGAATGATGGGCAAAATACTGGCATCAACTTGTGAGTAGCAGCTCCAAGAGAATGTCGGGCAGAAGGAGCAAATGGCGGGCAAAATTCTCGCGTAGAAACAAATTTTGTCACTTCTTGGAAGGGCTGTGACTTTTCACATAAAACTTGAATTTCAATGATGTAAGAAGAAAATTTGCAGTACTCAAGGTCCTCTACAACTTTCCTGAAGACACAAAGCCGTGATTCTGCTTCTAGATCCGGATAGAAGCGTTACATCGTCCGCAAGTCACAAAGAGAGCAACAGAAACATCACCACTCTAGGACGTCTTTGTAGTTGAAGGAAGGAGAAGATCTCACCAAGGAAAGGGAAGAGAGGTGGCAGAAGCTCAAGTTAGAGAAGACAACGTTGGAGGAGAATCCCAATGTTGATGAAGTCTTCAATGGAGAGGAGTAGGGAAGGGGAGCTCCTCCAAGAGAAGAGAGGGCAGCTTCTCTTTCTGGCCACCCTCTACCTCATGGAGAAGCAAGGAGGAAGGGAAGGGCAGGAAGAAAGACTCTAATACCATATGAAGAGGTAGCTAGCTAGGAACGGAATGGAAATATGGAAAGCATAATGAAAGGCAAAATGGAAAGGAAGGAAAGTACAAGTGCAAGGCAATAACCAAAATACTCACAATGTATTGATAGCTTGATGTTGACTGATATATTAGACAATAGACAAGTACAACAATATATAGTGTGCCACTAGACTCTAGAAAGTCACAATGTCTATGGGATATCTCCCAATATGACATGTGGCATGTCTAGGACTCACTAGACTATAAAACCACTAGTACTCTCTCTTTTTTTTTTTTTCCCATGAAAAAGACTTCTATTAAGTAAGAACAAAAACCCGTGAGAGCAAGCTCAAAGCGGAATACATCATGAAATCATGAGGATAATAAAAAAAAACCCCTCAGAGTGAGGTGGAAAGAAACCAAGGCTGAGGCTGAAAGTGCCATCTCAACCCTGTAGTAGATTCAGAGAAGAAAGGAGAATCCCTCCATTCCCTGAAGAAAGAAGCCCTCCTAGCTGAGGCTGCACGGGAGTCCCCCTGCATACCCGTCCATACGGCCATCAGAGTGTGTACGATGTCTGTCCAGATAGTAGCCAATGTGTGCGAGGGATGAACCTGAGTACCCTCCATAGCCTCTGTGCATCTGGCTCTCCAGATATGCCAGGCTGCTATGCTCGCTATAATCTCCCAAGAAGTATTCACAGAGGCATGTACAGCTGTAAAAGGACGGTGTGGAACCACATCCAACGAGCAGAACTCAACCCGATGACGTCGAACCGAAATGGCTCGAGAGGAGTCAAGTCCCTCATAGAAAACCTGAGGTCCTGTAAGAGAAAGCCAAGCCACCGAGCCCCAAGTCATAAACAGTGGGGAATGGGCAAAGTGACTGAAGATCCTGGCTATCCCCATCCAAATCAATCTCGCCTGTCTGCAATCCCATAAGCAATGCTGAATAGACTCCGAAGCAGAAAGGCAACGAGGGCAAGTAGGGTCGGCTCCGAATCTGGACCTCCAAAGGTTCACTGCAATCCCTCCATGAATAGAAAGCCAAAAGAAGATAGTGATCTTTCTATTCCTGTGGGATTTCCAAAGCCTCCTCCAGAAGTACCTCTGCTGATCCGCAGTAATACCAAAAGTCTCCCAATGAGGAACTCTGGAGGGTCTCCAACCTCTACTACTGAGCTGAAATCTCCTGGCATTACTGACCGTGTAACGAAAGAAGGGGATGGTCTTCTCTCGATGCCCCGCGTCAATCCACTCCCACTCTCCGGGGTCCCACTGTAAATACCTGATGGGAACTCCTCCATAGAGCCAAAGTCTCCAAGACCCGGTGGAGAGTAACTGGGGGTCAGGGTCTAAGAACCACTCTGAATCTGATCCCTGCATCAAAAGGCCTACGACCCTGATAGGCTGAAAAGCAGACTCAAGCAAGATATCATCTGTAGATCTAAGCAATCTGCCACCATCCTGGACACTGAAAACCAAAGCATCCTCCTGTAAGCATCCTCCTGTGCATCTCGGAAGGCTAAGACCTGAAGTGGAACCCCGCCTCTCGAGAAAGTACCTGCCCAAGTGGAGGAAGTGAGAGGCATATCATCTGTGTCTATCCAAGCCTCTAGAAGGGCTGTCTCAATCTGCAAGATCCTCCCTGCACTCCCTCTGAGATGTCCTGTCAACCTTGACTTGGTTTCCTCTGGAAGCCTACGGAAAGCTTTCCAAGATCCCAAAGAAGAAGCAGGTCCCCTCTCCCACCTGGCCCACTGCATGTAGAGTGAGGCACCCAGTGGTCTGCCACGATCATCTAAAATACTGTCGTTCCACATGATGGGCTGCCTATCAATCTCTTCCCGGGAGGAAGGAGGAATCCTCCGAAGAGAGCTTCTGAAACTAGCCCAAGCTTTCAGAATGGCAACCATGAGAGGGGATGAAGGTGATCTGAGGTGTGCTGAGGTGAAGATCCATCTAACACTGCTCATCCAGTCTCCTCCTGAGGAAGGTGTGCACCTCTGTATGCTGCTGATAAGAAAGTCCTTCCACGGTTCTTGTCCTGGCATAAGTCCTCGCACCACTATCTTGCAAAGTAAAGCTTTGCACTGTAAATCTGGATCAATAATATTGAGACCCCCATCCTGTGTAGGGAGGATGAGGGTCTCCCAAGCCACTCTGGCTAAGGCATCTGCTGTGCCATCAAGCCCACTCCAGAGAAAGTTCCTGATCGGTCTTCTGAGCTGAATGATGCAGTTCCTAGAATGGCACCAACATGAACAAATAAACCAGGCAGTAGCCAAGAGGACCTGGTTGACCACCACAACTCTAGAGGCAAGATCCAGCTTGGCTGAGCTCCAAAAGAGAAGCTTCCTTCTGATGCTCTCCAACACGGGAGCAAACTGCTGCGTGGTAGAAATACCCAAGCCGACTTGGCAGCCCAAATACCTGATAGGCACACCCCTCTGAACCCAAGTGAACCCTATGTCAAGCCCCCAAACTGGAGTGTCCTCATCACTGATCCAAAAGCCATTGGATTTATGCCAATTTATCTGCGCCCCTGCCGCCAAGCAAAATAAATCCAATGCTGTCCTGAAAGAAGTCAATGTCTGTGGAGAGGCATCCAAATAAATCGCTGTGTCATCAGCCAACTCACTGTCAAGCAGCTCCTCTTCTCTTCTGGTGGGAAGTCTCAGCCCAAAGATGTCAGCTTGAGATCTAACATAGATGCTCATAGCCACGAATAAAAAAAGGAAAGGAGCAAGGGGGCATCCCTGACGGACTGATCTCGAAATCTGAAATCTCTCACCCCTTACCCCACCAATAAGTACCTGGCTATGGGCTGATCTGTACAAAGAGGAAACACCTCTGATCCAAACATCAGTGAATCCAAAGCGTAGAAGGGTGCCCTCCAAAAAACTCCAATCTACTCTGTCATAAGCTTTTTCAAAATCCAACAGTAGAATGGCAAGATTCTGGCCACTCTGCATGGCCCACTCTGAAGCTTCCCAGAAGGAAAAAATGTTATCAAAAATACTTCTGCCATGCACAAATCCTGTCTGAGTGTCATGAATAAGATCAGGGAGAAGTGGCTGCAATCGGAGGCTGATAGCCTTGGCCAGAATCTTGTAACAAGTCCCCAGAAGTGTGATAGGCCTCCACTGGGACAATAAATTTCTGCTACTTCCTTTTGGGATAAGGTGGATGAGGCCCTCTGTAAGCGATTCAGGCATCTTGCCAGAGTCCCAAATGGCCTGCATGGCTGAAGTAATATAGTCTCCAATCATATCCCAAAAAGCAATGAAAAAAGACGGGGTGAGGCCATCTAAACCTGGGCACTTGCCCTTGTGAAGGGCTGAAAGTGCAGTCCTGAACTCTGTGTTGGTGAAAGGTGCATCAAGTAGAACATGCATATCCGGATTCACCAACACTGGGATACTCTGCCAAATAGCCTGTCTAGCATCCTCTATATCGTGTGTCTCAGGATCAGCAGTAAGGAGGGTGGCATAGAAATCTGAAGCTATGCGTAAGACGTCATCTGGCTCTGTCTGTAAAACCCCATGTGACAAATGAGGGCGCTAAGCTATTGAGAGTAATAGAGATAAGCTTCTTGTCTTCTATTTCCTCATCAATACTTGCGAGCTGATCACGTAGATCAGTGATCCTGGCAATATGATCAGTGATGGCCTCGCCTTTCTGCATCTCGAGATCCTTAAGCATGAATGACCACAAGGCATAGTTTGGTCCATCCAGCTTGTCACCCTCGGACAAATTGCCAAAACTGTCTGAAAGAGTCGACATGATGCAAAATGGGATACCCATAAGCTGCAAATGTATCTGCAAAAAGAACTGCAAGTCCCAAAAGTGCAATTGGCTGCAAATGTGCCTGCAAATCCCAAACTAATGCTTGCTGCAAATGCAAAGTACGACTGGCTGCTCTGAATTGCCACCGACTGCACAATGCAATCACTGCAAAAATGGCATCAACCAATCACTGCACTCTGCTGCAATCTGAAGTGCAATCCCAAACTGAAAATGCACAACCCAAATCTGAAATAGCGCACCCACAAGTGCTCAAATGCATCCAACGGAGCTCAAAGGCATCCACGACTGTAGAGTAACTGCAAATGCACCCAACAATGTAGAGTGTCTGCAAATGCACCTGAGAGTGTAGGAGTATGGGCTGCAAAAACAGTCCTGAAGTGAACTACACAGCTCAAAACACTTACTGGAAGTGCAACTTGGTTTGAATCACCTGCAAAACAGTCCACTGACTGTGTGGGCAAGCTGGAGATGACAAAGGAGCTGAAGTGAGCTGCTTGGAGCTAAATGAAGCTGTCGGGAGTACTTTTGAATACAACCACGTGTAGAGAAGAGCCTGGAGTTGTTGGAACACACCCGGGAGAGGGTGGAGCTAAAAAGGTTCCAGATTTGAGCAAAAACACCGAAAATAGCCAAAATCTGCTTGAATCGCCTTCTAACAAGTCGTACGGACTCAAAATCAAGTTCCGATAAGTCATACGGACTCCCGGCACCGTCGCACAATTGTACGGACAGATACGTAGGGATTGTACGGGCGTCCGTGTTTTTTTCCCCCCCCGCCAGAAATAGTGATAGAACATACAATGGTATGGTATTGTAGGCTAGAGTTGGTCTAAGTTATTCTAGTCTAGGGTTTTCACTTTATACTTGGGTTTCATATCATCCCAAGTCTTGTACTTCTATTGTTGAACTATTTAGTGGAGCTTTGTGTGTGGACTACACTCTCGTGTTCTTTATCCACGTCGTGTCTCCCCACAGTTCCAACAATTGGTATCAGAGCTTGGCTCCCACATTGCTTCCCGTGCTTCTACCACTCCCAGGTTTCAGTTCTCTCGCGAAGAGTCACTTCTGTTGCGAAGAAATCAGTCCAGCCAGCTCGTTTTTGCCTGTAGCAGCTTTCTGGAGGTCTCTTGTAGCTGGGCGCCTTCACCAGGGTCACTACTGGACCTAGGCAACTACAGACTTGCTGTTGTCAGGATCTTTCGCAGCCAGACATCCTCAAAATCAGCTCCATTTGCCGATTTACAGCACTTTTTTTTAGTCGCCTATCTTTAGGAGCTCCATTTGAGCTGGGTGACCTCATTCTGCCCACTTTTGCTGCTGATTTTGTCAGTTTCCAGCCCCTACATCCGCTCGAACTGCTTCTTGGAGCATCCTGTGCCTAGACAACTTCAGATCTGGCATTTCCTTGCTGTTTTTCATCAGTTTCCAGCATATTTTCAGTTCGCATTTCTCCAGGAGGACCATCTGGGCTGGGCGACCTCATTCCTGGTAGTTTTGTTCTGATTTTGGACTGTTTCAGCTCCTAAAATCTGGTCGACTTCTTTCTGGAGTCATCTTGAAGCTATTTTGGACTAGGAGATCACTTTTCTTGTGATATTTTACACGCAGCAGACAAAAATCAGAATTGGGGGCAAGTTATTGGATGCATATTGAGCCAAAGGTTGGCTAACAGTGAATGCTATCATTGGATGGCTTTTAAGCAAACATTTGCTTCAGATTTTATACCCTTGGTTGATGCTTATCGAGCCTTTTGTTGGGCTGAAAGTTGAGAATACTTACAGAGCAAATACTATTGCCCATTTTGCCTTGTGATTCCAAAAGGGAATTGTGCTTTGTGACAACACCTTTGGGGCAGATTTGCTATCTATATTTGCATTTTATTTTCAGGTTACTTGTGAAGTGCAATCATGTCTCTTTCTGAGAATTTTGGCACCCTGACTGAAGCGGATAAGTTGGATGGATCAAACTATGCCTTGTGGTCTTTTATGCTGAGGAATGTTTTGGTTGGAAAAGGCCTTTGGGATATTGTTAGTGGAGATGAAATTAGGTCTGTGATTGCTCCTGGTACTCCTAGCAGTCAAGGTTCTATTGCTAGCTCATCTCATCCTCTTTCTGAGGAGCAAAAGAAGTTTGACCGTCGCAATGCTCAAGCACTTTCTTTGATTTCCTTGTCAGTGAAGAGGCACATCGTGAAGACTATTAAGTCTTGTACTTCTTCTAAGGATGCTTGGGACAAGTTGTCCCGTATGCATAATGTTAAGAATATGGCCAGGGTGATTGCACTCAACAATCAGCTTAAGGATTTGAAAATGACTAATGGTCAAACCATCACAAAGCATGTAGCAAAAATTACAGATTTGCAAGATCAGCTTGCAAATGTTGATGAGGAGATTGAAGAGAAGAGATTGGTCTCTATCACTCTTAATAGTCTTGCTCCTTCATATAGTACATTTGCTACATCATTGAGCATCACTCTCAGGGCTGCATCTATTTCTTTTGAAGAATTGGTTGGTTTGTTATTGCATGAAGAAGAAAGAGCTCATAATTTTTCTCGTGGTTCTCATGGCAGTGAGCAAGCTCTAGCCATTGGGGAGAGGGAAAAATTTCAGAAATATAAGCCTAAAAACAACCAGCCACAAGGGGCAAATAATAGTACCAATAATGCCGGATCAAGCAAAGATGCTAAGGTGAAAAAGGAGATGCAATTACTGCAAGAAGCCAGGCCATTACATTGTAGAATGTCAGAAACGCATTGCAAATGAGAAGAAGAGGCAAGGCAACTCAAACAGTAATTTTGTGGCTCATACTGAGAACAATGCATCTGGCTCACATGCACACTTTGCTCAGGATGATCAGGATTTTGTATTTGCAGCCACACTCTCTGAGATATCTTCCAGGGAAGATTGTGATTGTGATCATGCTATTGCTCATAGCAATAATGATGATGCCTATTCACTTAATGTGAATGAGAATTGGTATTTGGATAGTGGTGCTTCACAGCATATGACTCCTCATAAGGAGTGGTTTGAGAGCATCAAACCTGTGTATGGGCGGCAGGTTACTTTTGCCAATGATGCTTCTCAAGACACCACAGGAGTGGGACATATTCCCATTAAGCTTGATAATGGCAAAGTCAAGTTTATTCGTGATGTTTGGTATGTTTTAGAGTTGAGAAAAATCTTATTTCAGTTCCATCCATAGCTCATGATTAGCACATGCTTATGGAGTTTCAGGATGATCAATGCCGAATTAAAGATCCTAGAAAGGGATATGTATTGGTTGCCACTGGCACTTATGATAAGGGTCTTTATAAGTTGGATGCTAAGCCCCATGTGCAGCATGCCTGGGCTGCGTCTAATGCATCTTCATGTGATTTATGGCATGCTAGATTTGGTCATGCACATCATAGAGCATTGGCATAGAATAATCAAATGGTTGAAGGGATGCCAAAATTGCAGCAACCATCTAGTTCTTTTTGTGAAGGGTGTATTATGGGAAAGTTGCACCATTTTCCTTTCAAAAAGGATGGATTAGTCAGAGCCACACATATATAGCAGCTTGTGCATAGTGATGTATGTGAGGTGAATGTGCGGTCACATCATGGTGCCAAGTATTATGTGTCTTTTATTGATGATTACTCCAGATTTACATGGATCTTTCTCATAAAGAGAAATCTGAGGTGTTTCATTGGTTTCAGGAGTTCAAAGCACTTGTTGAGAACCAGACTAATGCCAAGATCAAAACACTCAGGTTAGATAGAGGAGAGGAGTACATGTCTCATGCTTGTAAGAATTATCTGGCTCATCATGGGATTCATCATCAGAAGACATGCCCTTACACACCAGCTCAAAATAATGTAGCTGAAAGAAAGAATAGGACTCTCATGGAGATGAGCAGATGCATGCTGAGCTACAAAAAGATGCCTAAAGTATTTTGGGGTGAGGCTGTAGTTACAGCCACATACATCCAAAATAGATGTCCAACTAAAACATTGGTGAATCGGACTCCATTCAGAAATCAGTCAATGAAAATCAGCCTATTGTCTATGAAAGGAGGAGGGTAAAATTTGCAAATCAGTCTCAGCCTTCTGCAGCTAGTGAGCCTCTTCCTAGATGGGCTTGGGCTACCATTCAGTATGCACAAAATCAGCCTGTGTTGGGGAGAACAAGGTCTAATACAAGGCAAGCACAAAATCAGGTCAATTATGCCTTGATGAGCACAGTTATGGAGCTGAAATTGAACCTCATTGTTTTGAGGATGCTCAGGGACACCCATTATGGGAAGATGCTATGAAATCTGAAATTCAGTCCATTGAAAAGAATGCCACTTGGGAATTGGTTGATCTCCCTGTTGGGAAGAATGTAGTTGGCACCAAGTGGATTTATAAGTTGAAATATCATTCTGATGGCACAGATGAGAAACATAAAGCGTGTTTAGTTGCCAAGGGGTATAGTCAGGAGGAAGGAATCGACTATGAGGAGACTTTTGCTCCTGTAGCCAAGATGACAACCATTCGGACTGTCATTTCTCTTTCTGCAAGTTACGGTTGGCTCGTTTATCAGATGGATGTGAAGACGGCCTTCTTGAATGGAGACCTAAAGGAAGAGGTCTATGTGCAGCAGCCCCAAGGTTTTGTGGTTAAGGGACAGGAACAAAAGGTATGCAAGCTTCGCAAAGCTTTATATGGGCTGAAACAAGCACCTCAAGCTTGGTACCATAAAATCCATCAGTTCTTGTTATCACAGGGCTTGTTAGCACTCATACTGAGCCAAATCTCTATGTGCTTCAAGAAAAATCAGAAATCATCATTCTTATTCTTTATGTGGATGATATCATGCTTATTGGCAGTGATGAGGGAAATATTGCATCAGTAAAATCAGCTTTGTCTCGGTCATTTGATATGACAGACTTGGGTTTACTGCACTATTGTTTGGGCATTGAGTTTTGGCAAACTTAAGATGGTATTTTCATGTCCCAAACTAAGTATGCCAGGAGTATATTACAGATATTTCACATGGAGAATAGTAAGCCTACAGCTACACCTCTTGATAAGGGTCTCAAACTGTCTTAGTATGATAAGGCTAAAAAGTTTGATGGCAATTTGTACAGACAGTTGGTGGGGAGTCTTATCTATTTGTGTTCCACAAGGCCTGATATTGCTTATGCTGTAGGAGTATTGAGTCAGTTTATGCATTGTCCCACTATCACTCATTGGAATGCCAGCAAGCGTGTTCTCAGATATGCGCATGGCACTATTACTCTTGGGATGCATTATACCAATGCTTGTGATCTTGATCTATGTGGCTTCACAGATTCTGATTGGTCAGGGGACATTGATGATAGAAAATCCATTTTTGGCTACTGTTTCTCTTTGGGCTCCACATGCATATCTTGGTTAAGTAAGAAGCAGGCCAGGCTCTCTCTTTCTTCTAGTGAAGCGGAGTATAAGGCAGCAAATGCAGCTACTACAGAATGCATATGGCTAAGGAAGCTACATTATGACTTGCATCATTCACAAGATGATCAGGTCACCTCTATCTTGTGTGATAGTCAGAGTTGCATAAAGATTGGTAACATTGTAAAATGACATTGTTTTTCTTGTAATACTCCCGTAGGTTGCTATATCCTGTTGGATGAATTTGTGCAACCATGGTACTTTAGGTACCCTAGGTACTTCTGAGGAGTTCCCAGAGTACTTCAGCCATACCATTGAGGGGGGATTTGATAGAACATACAATGGTATGGTATTGTAGGCTAGACTTGGTCTAAGTTATTGGTCTAAGTTATTCTAGTCTAGGGTTTTCACTTTATACTTGGGTTTCATATATATCCCAAGTCTTGTACTTCTATTGTTGAACTATTCAGTGGAGCTTTGTGTGTGGACTGCACTCTCGTGTTCTTTATCCACTACATGTCTCCCCACAGTTCCAACAGTGTGGAGAGCTCTATGTGTACCCTTATGTCTACTATGGGGATAGACCTATGTGTTCATGTTACTTACGACTTGTGACCGGTAGGTGCTAGCCCAATGATATGTACTTTGGCCATCTTGGTCACTTTCTCATTCTTCCTGTCTCTTTCCGATATGGGGATTTTTCACTAGTGTATGACAATGTTTCTTCTTATGCTTTTGTTGTGGAGTTCTCATGTGATTGTCATTTAGCATTAGTGCACTTGTACGTTGGATGGACAAAAGCAGTAGAGCCTAATCCGCCTTCACAGTCACCCTCATCCACGTTTAAAAACACCTGAACAACATAATCAGAAGGCAAAAGGCATTCATACAACTTCCTTGTCTCTACACACCTCTACATACATACTCACACTCTGGCCACATTTCCTGGAAGCCAGACAACCTCAAAAAAAACCTTGTGAACTACACAGCCCAACACAAGCTCCTACTGACTGAGCTCAAGCTCACAAAGCATTCAGATTCATAAAGCATCCAATCCGACAACTCACTGGACAACCACCCACAAAGTGACCACGGTCAGAAATCTTATTATATCTTTCCCAAAGATCAACATCAAGTACTAGAGATGATGCAGCCCATCTCCTGCACGTGATCATCCAAGCACTGCAGTTCCTTTCTACTCAGAGAGCACCCAAAGCTCATAGACTCCCGGTTCCAAGGTCCTTCCAGATCCCCCAAGAGATTCTTACATGATCGACTACTTGGAGTCCTCTCTCTGAATTCTGATCTCACGTAACACCCTTATCTTAATGGTCTTCAAGCTTCCTGCAGAGACTCCATCTCCATCTCAAAGCTTCCACGTGAAGTCCCCACTTCTCTTGTAAGCCGCCATCCCTCCATACTTGCCAACTCCCCTCCAGATGTATCCTTTCCTCACGTAGCATGCATGGCCTCCCCAAAAATTTGCCACGTCATGCTTTCCTTTTTACCACTCTTCACCCTTCCCTTCAAACTTTATACCAAGGCAATTAGTGCCTATACTCCAACCTTAGGCACCACCGATGCACATAACCTTCAAGCACATTTTTATTACTAAATTGGCACATATAATAGCACGTCCATGAAGCCCACAACCCATGATATAATTGCTCACATGACTTACAAATTAGGAGCAATCATGGCAAGACAAACATAGAGCCGGACAACAATCAAAGACATGTCCTCCCACACCAGATGCTGTGGAGTGCCTGATGTACCCACATTGCTTTTCATCATCTCCCAAAGTCCCTATAGAAGTGTCTTCCATCTCAAGAACATAGATACATCAATGTGGTGTCTGTCATGAGGGTGTCCATAACTCAAAGCCACCACCAACTAGCTATGTACATAGCTATGCACCTGCCTATCAACATGCAACAAGTGAAAAATATTTTTTCATTTTTATCCACACATCTCTAGCAACCCCTTCTCTTCTGTTGTGACATTCATGTCCAGCAGCTAAAGAAAAACATCAGCAAACCACTTGGATAAAAAACAAAGCAAGTGTGTACTCTATGCCTCTGCTTTTCTCCTCCCGGATCAAAAGGATAACTTTGAACCCTCCACTGCCAGATATGCATAATCCACCATCCCCTTGGATCAAATGGAATCAACAACACACCAATTTGATGTAGCCACCAGCTCCTTCCATATAAGCCTCCAGGATCCCATAGCTTATCCTGCCGAGACATTACACAACTCCACTGGCTATAAGCCATCACACTTGTATCATGAGTCTTGCTTGGCTTCACCTGAGCCACATTTTTTGAGGTCACTACCTCACACACAGATCTCACGGGCACAACCAGCTCATAATCTGTGATTAGGGACTTCTCAGTGTACCTTATTGCCTCAACCTTGAAAGCTGCAAAACTTAACCCATCACATGAATTACCAAGATCATCGAGGAGCAAACTAACATCCTTCCCACCTGAAGAATGCTTAAACATATCAGCACACTCTTTCTTGTCATTGCCAACCACACATGCAAAATTCACAAGGGTATCATCAAGTAAAGCATCCAGCTGATCATCAACCACACTATCACTGCCATTTAGCTCAACATGCATACTGGTGTTTACATTCTCTTTCGAAGAGATCAATGCTAACATATCATCCAGTGCATCATCAAGAACACAATTCAACTCATCCTCTGAATCACCATCATCTTGTAAAAACTGAATCTTAACCTCATCATTCACATCACAGTCCACATGCACACAATCATCAACACTTGCTAGCCCCACCCAAACTAAGTGTTCTAACTATAGGTCTTTCACTTTATCAGTAATAGCCACTTCAGCTTCATCACTATCAGGCATGATTGAGCTCTCATCTTCACTGCTAGTTTCACCTCTCTCTTCCTCACTTGCTGAACCTGAAATCTCAACCTCTTCGGTATGCACAATCACAGTGTCAACCATAAACTAATTACATTCAGCCATCATATGCACATCATCACCACACAACACTGGAGCATGATCATCATCTACACACACAGACTTATCCTTAGCTGCCTTTAATGGGCTCTCAACCTTTCTGCCATCTGTGGCAGCAACCCCATCTCTCGGGCTCTCTTCTACCATCTCACACAGAACTAGTTGAGCAACACCCTCCTCCATAGCAACTGACAAGCCTCCATTCATACTAAGTGTAATTATCTCCAGCTCCCTTACATCATCAACTCTATATGCATCCGGTTCCTTCAACAGTGAAGACAACTGACTCTCTTCCTCTAATGGGATGCTCTCTTCCTCTGTCTCACACAAAAAATCTCTCTCTTCATCTGTGACTCTCCTCAAGTTCCTCTTCCAATTCCAGCTTACAGCTCATCACATAATCTGGTACTCTCCTTGCACCAGCTGAACTCCCTTCTCCTCCATCCATAGCCTCTCTGCTGTTATTTTGACCTCTGCTTCTTCCTGCAGTTTCCATCCAATTTAGACTGAGTGTTTTCATCAGCTCCACAGCTTCATGCAAATCCTTTCTCAGGGAATCATCCTGCATAGGAACAGACACCGGCTCTCTCTCTGCATAAGCCTTAATCATTTCAGGCCTACTGACTAGGGTTTTAGGCTCCTCTTGCATACCAAGCTGCATCAGTCTCTTGACTTTCCACTCCTTCCTGGCCACTCTGACTGCATCCTCAAAACTATCAATATTCCTCAGCTCCACCTTCAAACGGAGTGAAGGCTCCAGACCAGCCACAAACCGGTCTCTCTTTATCATCTGCGGGGGTACTTCAGGAATCAAAGCCTCACACCTTAGACTCCACAGTCTACCAAACTCTATCAGATACTGATCCACATCCTGACTATCCTTTTGCTGAATTTTGCACAACTCCTTCCATACCTCATTAGGGCTCCTGGATTGTGCAAACCGTGCAAGAAAAGCTGCTCTCACCACTGTATACTCCGGATTTTGCTGTTGAGGATGAGCGGTCCTGAAGGCAGCCACTTGAGTCTGCAACCATGCTTTTGCATCTCCTTGCAAACAATAATTCATGATCTGAAACAAAATGTGAGGGGTTGCCCTATCCTTCATAAGTGCTGTAAATTCCATCTTTTCCAAGAATCTCATTGCATTCTCATATGGCATCCCCCAAAACTCTGGAAAGTCCTCTGCCATCTCTCTCAGCTCTTCAACACTACAATTGACTGCACAGCTTCACACTTGTAAACTGAAGTGCACAGTCCTCCGTGGAGGCACCAAAACGTGGATGGACAAAAGTAGTAGAGCCTAATCCGCCTTCACAGCCACCCTCATCCACGTTTAAAAACACCCGAACAACATAATCAGAAGGCAAAAGGCATTCATACAACTTCCTTGTCTCTACACACCTCTACATACATACTCACACTCTGGCCACATTTCCCGGAAGCCAGACAACCTCAAAAAAAATCCAATGAACTACACAGCCCAACACAAGCTCCTACTGACTGAGCTCAAGCTCACAAAGCATTCAGATTCATAAAGCATCCAATCCGACAACTCACCGGACAACCACCCACAAAGTGACCACGGTCAGAAATCTTATTATATCTTTCCCAAAGATCAACATCAAGTACTAGAGATGATGCAGCCCATCTCCTGCACGTGATCATCCAAGCACTGCAGTTCCTTTCTACTCAGAGAGCACCCAAAGCTCACAGACTCCCGGTTCCAAGGTCCTTCCAGATCCCCCAAGAGATTCTTACATGATCGACTACTTGGAGTCCTCTCTCTGAATTCTGATCTCACGTAACACCCTTATCTTAATGGTCTTCAAGCTTCCTGCAGAGACTCCATCTCCATCTCAAAGCTTCCAAACCCACAGCATGCCTTTGCTCATAGCTCTCCTCCTCACCATAATGATGACTGCCCTCAATAAAAAATCCTCCAGCCACACAGAAGCTAGATTCCAAAGCCCCCTTCGGCTCCCAAGCCTTTGGAATCCTCAAAGCAATTCCCTTTGCCTCTCGTGGCAATGCCTCTCCTTCTGTAGTCCTCCTGCTAACCGAACAAGCTTCTCTCCTCTTCAAGCTCACCAAACTCTCCTCCTATCTCCAATCTCCAACTGCTCCTCCCCTTTCAGCAACACACATTCTCTTACAGCCGGCTCCTCATGAGGCGCTTCCACAGTCTCGTTTCCACGATCTCCTAGATCGGATATGCATAACTTATTCTCAGTCTCTCGGAAGTCTTCATGAGATCCACTTGCAACTGATAGTTGTGCGCATTCAAGTTAATGTCGAATTGTTTGCCTTTCTAGGCTTGTTTCAATGACCTTCCTCCAGCTTCTCTTGTACATTAACTAGGCCGAACCTATTCGTCAATTTTGCATGGACCTCCCACTATCAAACGATAGACCACATGCATGTATGAGGGATTGCAACTGCTCGTCGTGCGTCTACTGCGAGCCTTCACGCGTTCATACTATCTCGTGGCTTCTCCCCTGCTCACAAAGCACACACCAAATCCAGAAGCTCCCCACACCAGCCACAGTCGACTTCTCTAGCAGCCTCTGAGCTCACCTTCCCTGCTTGCGCAACCATGAAATAATGGCTTACTTTCACACACTCATCATTCAGGGTCCTCCAGCTCATTACCGTGCTAATACATGCTTCTGAGCTACTCAAAATTCCCTATTTTCGCAGAGAACCTAGAGCCCATCTACTCCAATGTTGCGTAGTCACTCTTCTCTACGTTCTCAAGAACCTGTAGTGTCGTGGCTTCTCTAAGGGACCTGGCTCACGTGCTTCCCTTCATTCCAAACACCCCAATTCACCATATAGATACCAAGCTTCGGTCTAGCAACTCTTAGCTTGTGCAGTGGCGACGTCCTCCCATGAAACCAAGAGGTGCTCAAAGCATATTCTCTATCATTCTCAGGCTTCTGTGTTACTCTGAACCTCCAGTTTTAGCAGATGCGCTTCAAGCCACTACCACAGAGTTCGCTAACACGAGCACTTGGAGCCCATATACTCCAAGCTCGTATCTCCACCCTTGTCTTTTCTTCACAGCAACTCCATCCATTCACAATCTTTTTTGGTCCTCTCGCTGCCTCTCAGCTCCCTTCACGTAGCTCCCACTTTCACCTCTGAGCTCGCACCCCCTAGCCACGTGAAGTCCCCACTTCTCTTGTAAGCCGCCATCCCTCCATACCTGCCAACTCCCCTCCAGAAGTATCCTTTCCTCACGTAGCATGCATGGCCTCCCCAAAAATTTGCCACGTCATGCTTTCCTTTTTACCACTCTTCACCCTTCCCTTCAAACTTTATACCAAGGCAATTAGTGCCTATACTCCAACCTTAGGCACCACTGATGCACATAACCTTCAAGCACATTTTTATTACTTGATTGGCACATATAACCGCGCGTCCATGAAGCCCACAACCCATGATATAATTGCTCACATGACTTACAAATCAAGAGCAATCATGGTAAGACAACGGACAACAATCAAAGACATGTCCTCCCACACCAGATGCTGTGGAGTGCCTGATGTACCCACATTGCTTTTCATCATCTCCCAAAAGTCCCTGTAGAAGTGTCTTCCATCTCAAGAACATAGATACATCAATGTGGTGTCCGTCATGAGGGTGTCCATAACTCAAAGCCACCACCAACTAGCTATGCACCTGCCTATCAACATGCAACAAGTGAAAAACATTTTTTCATTTTTATCCACACAACGTCACTGTTCACTGCAGTATAGCCTACAACACCCGCACACCACAACATGATGCACTCCACGCGATCCATTGCATTAGAGCACTCCAACACTCATGCTTCTCACGCCAATGGCCTTTGGCCTCCGGTAACACCTCTGGAAGGATAGGAACCCCTCCCCTCAGACAATTTATGGCAATCACGGTGGGACACTACTAGTACTGAGTAGCAAGAGGGAAGTGGAGTTCTCGGGTCCTAGAGGAGAGAGTTCTCATACCGAGTAGTTTTGATACCCTTGAAGGAGGGAGTGAGAGAACTAGGAGGTACTTAAGGAGAGTGGAGAGGAGACTTCCGACCAACCAAACTAGATACGAAAAGCATTACGTGAGACAGAAGTTCGCAAAGTCCTCAGGAAGAGCACAAAGTGAACCTATTGGAGCTGTAGCTAGAGCAAGTAACTTCATCAAGACTCTCATCGATTTGGACCAACAAGATCGGTGGTGGTCAGATCCCGACTCTGGAGAAGAAGAAGTAGAAAGCGGGGAATGGGTGAAAGAAGAAAGTACTAAGGACGAGGGCTCCTCAGACGCGCATCAAGATCAAGACAGCCCCTTAGCTCCTGTTGCAACGATGTCTTCATCAGCAGCCACTTCAACAGTAGTAGTACCCACTTTAGTGCCAGACTTGACATCTAGTGGTCAAGCTGCCATTTTGTCTGCCATGCATAACCTTGGTCCTTCGAGTCTAGTTTCTACATTCATGACACCCGTGGGTTCACCTTTTGCTCCGGTCATGTCCCTATTGTTGCCATTATGTCTACCCTTCCCTCCTTCTTATCCATCCTACATGGCTTCCCTCTCCTTCCCAACCGCCTCTGCATCCCTATTGACCCCCACATTCCCCATATCTTCACCATCTACTTTTGCAACGGTAGTGCTTGCAACATATCCAATACCATCTATCTCCACTATGGCCAGTAGTAACTGTACCAATGTGGTCTCTTGCATGGGGTGTTGTCTCATCATCCACTCCACCATATGTATCCTTAGTACCCACATTGAGTACTGCTCCATCGAGAGGCCCTTCTGCTCTTCCTTCTGCCTTAGCTCCCAGGGTGAGTGCAGTGGTTCTCAGTCCTAGAGAAAAAGCAAGAATTCTGGAGTTACTCAACAAACTCCATGTGAAGACTCAGAAGTTCTAGCATGAAAGGCATACTCTACTCTTTGGTCTAACAATATCTGGTGATGGGCCGTTACTCTGCAGCAACAAGGCGCTTTTGAATCCAAGCATCTGTAGGTCATTTTTGCTCTTCCTTCTGAAGGGTTGCCAGCTGCTGCTGTTGACGAATACCAAACTCTCGCTTGATAATCTCACCTCTCCTGGTGCGAGCTACTGAGTGATAAAAGTCACTAATATCACTAAGGGCTGCAGCCACATGTGACAAGTGAGGCTATCCACTCTGTATGTGAGAATCCCAAATCTGCAAGACAGCCTTCGTGAGGCCCTCCTCCGCATAAAAGGCATCTAGAATCTTGATACTGGCAGCGTGGTTGCTTGTCCGAGGCGCTGAAACTATCAAAACAACCGAAAAATGGTCTGAAGTGGACACCCCAGTGCTAATGCATACTGATACACCTCTATCCAGAGCCCAATCATCCACATAAAATCTATCAATTCGTGCATGGATAGGCATTTGTACCCTCCTATTTGACCAAGAAAGCAGTAGTGACTATGACTTAGTGTCATCATACCAAACATCTCTGCCACTGAATTGAAACAAGAAGGCATCCCATGCTGCTCTCTAAAGAGTGAATCCGACCGTCTTTGCCCCCTTTTTAATTTGAAGGCATCTCAACCATGGTCAAATCACCTCCAATAATCCAAGACTCTGCAATGGAGGCCCAAGAGAGCACATTATTCCATAGAAGGACACAGTTCCCCTATAGGTTTAGTAATCCACCAATCAATAAAATAATGCATTGAGCTCTAGAGGGAACAATAACCCTGTGTCCACCAACCCCCAAGGGGAGCATATAGGAAGAAACGGAAATACAAGTACCTCCCCTAGTACCGAAAGCAGGCAACCAAAAGTTTGTCTTGAAAGCAACTTGCCTCACTTAGCACAATCTCTGGCATCCAGTATGTGTTCCTATAGAAAAAGTATTTCTATAGAACCGCCGGTAACACCTGGATGGAGCTGGTTCTAAAAAAGTTGCCTACAATAGCGATGTGGCATATTACCTAGGTCCTGAACATTCTAGCTGACAATCCTCATCGACAAGAGGAGGTCGGGTGAAAAAACCTTACCCGGCCTTGTGGCGGAGATAACCCTCTCCTGCAAAAAACCCCTTCTGTCAAGTTGATGAAAATCAATAGGGGAAGGAATTACCACACTTGCAGAGGGGGAGGCTCTTTCTATAGAAATCCTGATAACAACCTTCCCTAAAGTGGAGGGAACTCTCGATCCGCTGACAGGAGATAGAGCCTTGCTCTCTTCAGGATGTACCACATATTCCTTTCAGAGCTTCACATGTTTCAGTGGACACCTCTTGGGAGATTTTAGCTAGCATTTCCTCTTGGCACATTTGGAGGGCCAGATGCACAGAGGCCTTGGATGACACCCAGATACACCCATCACAGGTGTTCACGGGTATTTGGAGTGACACGGTTCACACTTTGATAACCATATGTGCTAGCATGCAGCGCCCTTCACAGGCAGCCTCTTCTAGGAGGATTCTTCAAGAGTTTGGAGGGGTTCTCCCTTTTTCTCGGAGGTTGCTACCAGATTGAGATGGCACTATCAGCCCCAATCCTTTCTTTTTGGCTCTTGAGCTTTTCATGCATTGCATGATGTATCCCGTATTCCTGTATGGAGCTTGCTCTAACGGTTTTCTTTAATACTTAATAGAAGTCTCTTTTTTGCAAATCATGTCTGGAGCTGGAGTGCGAAAAATCCGTGCATTCAGTGGTGTGGAAGAGGGAACCCTCTTAGCTTATCGAGAGAGGTAACATGATGACGCAAAGAAGAAGGGGGCTGCTCAGGTGGAAGGTCAGGGGACAGAATATCAGCCTGAGTGTTAGCTCTGATGCTCTCCATGGGTGAACCATGGGTGGGTAACCCCTGCTGCTCTGTAACTCGGCGAAATGATGGGATGTCACCTTCCTGTAAAGAAGAATGTTGGTCCATGGCACCTATTGCGTCCTTCTGTGGTGAAGTAGGAGCAACAACCCTCACTAGTACCCAATGTGGGGGACAACGGGCTGAAGGTCCTAGATGTGCTGGTGAAGGTCTGGTAGCACGTGTCGAAGGTGCTGAACGTTTAGCCAGTGCCAAAGTAGTGGTATGAGGACAAGCTGCACCAAAAGACCTTTCAGGTCTTTTCTTTTTCCTTGGGCCATCATAACACTGAAGCCTGATATGGTCATCCATCATGTTAGGGTAAAAAATAATGACCCTAACTCGTTGCACCCCATTAGATCTGACTAGCCTCTACTCCCCAAGACGGCATGCCAGGAAGTGGGGGGATCTCTGTGACCAAACCAAACATGGCTCCAATAGAAGCAAGGAGTCGATGGTAAACCTGTGGGAGGCCCGGTAATCTAATGAAAATAGAAGTAACCCGACAATACTCCTCCACAGGATCAAAACCCAAGGAAAAGGGTAAGAAAATCCTTCGTGAGCTAAGTGCCAAAGGATTGGCCTTGAACACTGTAGCAGCAGAAACTGAATCTGGAGAGTCAAAAACCACCTAGAAGAAGCCTCATCCTAGCAATCGAACATATGTCAAGTGACTCGCGAGATCTAAAGATAACACAGACACCATTCAATCCATGGCTTGTAATTAAAGGAATAAATGGAGAAAGGTTGTAAACACAAGTGAGCAAGAAGTGGTCACACAGAAACTCCAATAGAATGCTCAATGAAAATGAAGTACAAGTACTTGGTGTATATAGTACCCAAGCACTACACACCGAAATAGACGAAGTCCTAGTCTATCCTACACCACCATATTATTGTATATGTCTACAAATCCCCCCTCAATGATATGGCTAAAGTACTCTGGAATGATTTCAGAAGTACCTGCTGCACCTAAATTGCCATGGTTGCATAAATTCATCCATGTGTGGATATAGCAACCTATGGGAGTACAAAAGAAACAATGTCATCAACTGCTGCTGCTCCCCGCTCCCTCCTGCTGCCCTCCTCGCTGCTCCCTCCCTCCCCCCCTTGCTGCTTCCTCCCTCCCCCCTACCCTCGACTCCCCTCGTTCCCCCTGCGCGCTGCCTCCTCCCCCCTGCGCGCTGCCTCCCCCTTGTGCGCTACCTCCTCCCCTCTGCGCGCTGTCTCCCCCCTGCGCGCTGCCTCCTCCCTCCCCTCCCCCTTGCATGCTGCTCCCTTCTGCGTTGCTGCAGCACCCCCCCCGTTGCCTCCCCCTTGCGCGCTACCTCCTCCCCTCTATGCGCTGCCTCCCCCCTGCGCGCTGCCTCCTCCCTCCCCTCCCCCTTGCCTGCTGCTCCCCCCTGCGTTGCTGCTCTCCCCTGCGCTGCTGCCAGCCCCCCCTTGTGCTGCTTCAGCCCCCCCTCGCTGCTGCCAGCCCCTCCCCCTCCCTCTCCTCCACTCCTCATCTCCTCTTCCTTCTTCCTCTCCCTTTGCTGCCCCCTCTTCTTACTCTCCTCTACTTGCTGACTCCTCCTCTCCTTGCTCATTCCTCTCTCTCTCACTCCTTCCTCTCACCCTCTCCCCTCATCTGGAGTACCTCTATTTTTGTTAGGGGTCTCTTGGGCTTCAGGAAAGCGGACGGAGTTCTTTTTTTTTTTGGTTTTGAATCGGCCTTTTCCACCTCGATGGACGAATGGGTTCCCATTCAGTCAATCCGTTACCGCCCACACCGGCTGCAAGAACCGTCACTTTCTCAAAAGACGAGCTACAGCAGCTGCAAAAGGATTTGCAGCATGAGGGTTCCACGACTCTCTTCGCACGCATCCATGGCTCCCACCCCTCCACGTCACAAGCTAGAGATTGGATGCTTGCAGCACTTCCCTAGGAGCTCGCCCCCCACCTTAAGGATGTTCGTTTGTTGGGACGAGGTTTCTTTCAGGTGTGCCTAGATTCCCCGGACGTCACGATAGACATGCTACAGGCCGGTTTTCTTTTTCTAGGCTTCAGGAGGATTTTTTTGTTTCCCTTTCAACTGGGCTTTGACCCCGTTGAAGAGGACAAGCAGGGAGTTTCTGTCTTCATCAGATTCCTTGGTCTTCCCTTAGTTTATCACCGGCTACTTTCAATTATTGGCGAGAGGTTTGGTGTGGTAGCAGAGGTCCCCCCTCTTCCTGGCGAACCCTCTTCGGCTACTGAGGCGGTCAGGATGGATGGGGTACCTAGGGTTAGGGTCATTGTCCAGGACCCCAATATTTCAGATGACCACATCATGCTACAACGGCCCGATGGGTCCTTCTTCCGCCAGAGATTTGAGGTTGCAAGCCGGCAGGACCAGTGCAAGATTTGCAGATCCTCGGGGCACTTCTCTTACACACCTTTTGCTCTTGTCCCTTTGCCACAAATCCTTCAGGTTGCTACACATAGACCTCTTCTTTGAGATCTCCATTTAAAAAGGTGGTCTCAACATCCATCTGGTAGACTGGCCAACCATAATTTGCAGCAAGAGAAATGACACAACGAATGGTAGTCATCTTGGCTACCGGAGTAAAAGTCTCCTCATAGTCAATTACCTCTTCTTGAACATACCCCTTGGCAACAAGACGAGCCTTGTATTTTTCCATAGTACCATCGGAATGATACTTAACCTTATAGATCCGTTTGGTGCCCACAATATTTTTACCAATGGGTGCATTAACTAAATCCCATGTGGCATTCTTTTCAATGGACCTAATTTCAGATTCCATGGCCTTCTTTCATGAAGGATGTCCCTATGCCCAAAAATTTGTACGCCAAAGAAACCTGTACACAAGAAAAATGCACGAGTTGAAGTAATACACAAACAGAGTGGAACAGAATATGCACGAGCCAGATCGAAGTGTATAGGCCAGAGAGTGGATTGCAACTGTACGGATGGGGAGCTGGTACGGAAATGTATGGACGGTACAACTGGTACAGAAATGTAGGGATGGACAACTGGTGTGGAGATCCATATGAAATGTACGGCGGATTGTACGATAGCTGTACGAAAATCCGTACGGAATGTATGGTAGTTGTATGGGCTGATGTACGGGCTGGAGCGGGTGGAGCATGTTCTCTATGGCGACTCAAAGGGCCCACGAAAGTGCTATGAAGTCCATGAGCAGGTTAAGGTGACAGGAGCAACACACGAGGACAGCGGTAAACTTGCTGGGTAACAAAAAGCAAGGTAGGAACTGGGTACTAGTTAGAGAGGCTATGATACCACATGAAGGAACAAATGGAGAAAGGTTGTGAACACAAGTGAGCAAGAAGTGGTCACACAGAAACTCCCATAGAATGCTCAATGAAAATGAAGTACAAGTATTTGGTATATAGTACCCAAGTACTACAGACCAAAATAGACTAAGTCCTAATCTATTCTACACCACCATATCATTGTATGTGTCTACAATAAATTGGAAGGATGGGACCCATGGATACATGTGAAAAGAGAAGTGAAACACTCAATCTTGGTGTCTTTTTTGAGCTGCTGCAACTCGTATTTTGAAAAAATAACAGTTTTTATGACCGGTGGAAGCGGATGTTAATTGACTGAATAGGGATCCATTCCTTGATCAAGGCGGTGAGGCTGACTCAAACACCATGCACTATGTCCGACCCTTTTGTGAGTTGAAGGGAGAGCGTGAAGGGTAGGAAAAAGGTTGAGGGAGCTGAAGGAAGGAGGGGTTGAACTACGGGAGCGGGGAAGAGGGCGGGCGAGGGGGAAGGGAAGAGGGCTGGTGAGGGGGCAAGGAAGAGGAGAGGAGAGGAGAGCGGGAAATGAGAGGGGTATGGGGTAGCAGAGAGGGCGGAAATGAGGGCCAAAAAGGAGAGGGGGGCGGAGAGGAGGGCCAGGAAGGAGAGGGGGCCCGGGAAGGAGAGGGGGGAAGGGTAGGAGAGGAGAGCGGGGAAGGAAAGGGGGGCGGAGTAGGAGAGAGGAGAGGAGAGAGAGGGCAGGGTAGGTGGCGAGGGGAGGAGAGGCTAGGAGGTGGCGGGGGAGAGGGTGTGGGCAGGGGACGGGCTGAGGGGGTGTAGGAAGGGAGAGAGAGGGTCCAAGGGTGTTAGAACATGAAGTCAAGTTGATTGTGTTCTAGTGTGTTCTACTAGGAGTTCTAGTAGAGTCTTATGTGTGAGTGCCACGTGTCATATTGGGAGATATCCCATATACACTTTGGTATTCTAGTGTGTGTCCTGTTAGAAGGAACATGTAGCAAGCTATCTCTAGGAACGGAAAGGAAAGATTGCAAGCATAATGGAAAATGAACTCAAATGGAAGTAAGCAATAGCAATGAACCAAAATACTCACATGTAGATAGCTTGATGTTGATTGATATAAAAAGACTCAAGACAAGTACAACACTATATAGTGTGAGCCTCTAGACTCTAGAAAGTCACAATGCATATGGGGTGATCTTCCATATGACACATGGCACTGTCTAGGACTCACTAGACTATAAAATAAGTCCTAGGGACCTAGGACACACAAATACACTCACTTTGACTTCATATTCTAACATCCCCCCATGAAGGAAAGGTGAGGGACTACTGGAATGAAGCTAAGAATAGAACATGACAATGATGGAGTCTACTGCTCTGTGCACCCCAAGTACCTTAGAGGCTCAAATGAAACATGGCTACTTGACCCAACAAATCGGTCTTAGGAAATGCACCAACATCCTAGAACTCGGCCAGGCCTGATAGAGAGACCCATCAAAGCCAATAGAAAGGCTTCCACAATACATCCCCTCCTGGCTTCATAGCAAGACTTGCTAGGAGGCCACACACCACTCATAAAGGAAATAAAACATCATTTGAGGAGGACTTTCCAAGGCTGAGAACCTTTATTGACTCAAGGACACAAGACTCATTATTACAAGCATTTTTTGGAGAGACTACCCAGGGCAGAGTACCCAAGCACACATAGAATAGATCAGAAACAAAAGTCCCGATTATCAGGTACATAGACCTCTGCATGGAGAGAGAGATCTCTCATGTTGGCAGTAAGAGCATGAGTTGGTGTCGAAGCATCATCTTCTTCTTCGTCTTCACTTGTTGCAGCCCCAACCAAGTTGGCATGATCTTTGGGTTGTTGCTTGGCAAGCTTCTGGAAGCAGCAATCCTCGGTGTGACCAAGCTTCCCACAGTGATGGCATTTGAAAGGCTTGAATTTGCCTTTGCCCTTGGAGTACAGTATAGTGGAGTCCAGAGTGTTTGCATACCGTCTTTCATGATCAATGAGCATAGCAACCATATCATGATAACCCATTTGTGTCACACGCCGTGTGAAGATTTTTTTGAAATGTGTACATGTGTGATGTTCAACTTGTGTGTGTGCTTGTTGGCGTTCAATCAGATCTTGTGTAAGAAGCTTTCGAGTATAGCATGGTATCCAGAGTGAAGGTGTTGATCGTGGATGACATATGTCCGTCATAGTAGCCCCTTACCAAGTGTTCGTAGTGTCATGAGTGGAGTTCCGTATTGTGGTAAAGTCATGGGAGCACTCATGTACTTAGTGTGGGCATCATGGATGTGTGGTTATATGTGGCAATCAAGCTTTAGGCTTTGATGGAAGTGTATGTGCAAGGGAAATGATGAGCCCAAGGTGTGGGTGCAGCAGGCACTCTAGAGCACATAGTATCCAGTGTTACGGTGTTGGTTGGTTGAGTATTCATTTGGGCATGTGTGGTTGTAGTCTCGTTGTAATGTCATATGGACATTGATGTATAAATGAGGGTGAAGTATGTGATGCCATGTGTGGCATGCATGCATTAAATGCGGAGTTTAAGTGTATCTGCAAAGGGCGTGTCAAAGGTTGGGATTTTGGGCATTAATGGCCTTGGTATAGTTTGAAGGAAGGGTGGAAGAGTGGTGAAAATAATGTGATGATGTGGCTCATATCAAAAAAGGCATGCATGAATTGTGGCTATGTGAGGATGAAGGCGAGGAGCTTCTGAATGGCAAGGTGGTGGCTGGGAGCTGGGGGACGTGATTGTTGCTGAAAGGGGAGGTCCATGGTTGCTTCTGGGAGCTTCAGGATTTGATGCGACTCTATTGGATGGGCTGGAAGCTCTTGGACGGTGGAGGCATCGCTACTACACGAGTTGGAGGACCTTGGAAGAGGCGGGAGCTTTGTGAGCTCTGTGAGCAAGGGAGAAGAGGATGCTGGGTTCATCACGCAGAGACACAGACGGGCGGTGAAAGGAGAGCTCTGGAAGGGAGGACCTTAGACGAGAAGACCTCTAGAAGGGGGACCGATCACGTGAAGAGGAGGGGAGGTGACTGTGCTTTTGGAAGAGCATCTAGAAGATAGAAGCCTGGAGGATCATGCTCACGAGGTGCTCTAAGGAGGAGAGATCGTAAGCACGAGGGTGGTGGAGGCAGTTTAAGTAGAGTATGTGGGAGAGTATGGCTCAGAGGTTGATTACTCTTGTTGGCATATGAAGAATAGGTTATAGCAGATTGGCAAGGAGCGGCATGGACCGTGGCTCTCTGTTGGAAGATCCTTGAAAAGATGAGGAGGACAACTGTGGGAGCATCTCAAATGCTTGTGAACATTCACGTGAAGGAGAGGTGATGCTTTTGTTGAGCAGGGAAGGATCTTGAATGACTAAGACAGTTGGCTAGCTTCACGTGAAGGAGACGGGAGAAAGTACGTGAGCTCGGGCTAGGGAGAGGACCTGGGGCGATGGGTAAGTAGTGAGCACTGTGAGCTTCTTAGTTTTGTGGGAAAGGCGTCTCGGCTATGCAAACTGAGAGGATCTTAGATGACAGGAAGGAAGCTTAGATCTTGTTGAAGAGGTTGACGGATGCTTGTGTGGCGAGCTTGGGGACTTGGTTGCATCTCTGATGTGGCATAGCGTCGCCACTATGGAGGCTTGGGGAGAATACCTTGGGTGATAGAGAGCAACAGGCACCGTGAGTAGGAGAGTAGCTACGAGGTTGTTGTGATTGAAAGGAATCGATGCGCAGGTCTCCTGCTTTCCTTTGAAAGGAATCTTCATTTTCGTCTTTGAAAGGAATCAATGGCCCTCATCGCGTAAGGCAATGGAAGGGAGAGCATGATCTTCTCTTGTTGTGTTCATTGCCATTGCTTTCCTTGGTTCTATATATTTTCTTCATTGTTGCCTCCAAAGAGTACTTGCAATGAGGGTGTAATCCATGGTATCCATCAGTAGTTCCCCTTGCAGTTGAATGTCATGATCATGTCGTGAGATGCAGGAAGGAAGTCTCATGGTCCTCTACCATAGAATGTAAGGTCACCTATGTTGCTTTGATTATTTGGGGAGAGTCGTAGCTCTCGATTGTGTGTTTGAGGAACTGAAATCACAGGGGGTGCCTTGATGACATATCTCAGACGAGAAGCCCTAGTTGGTCATAAAGCTTCATCAATTGCTTGCGAACTGTGATGAAGGGAGCTTGGCTCACCCAAAACTCAAAGAATTCCATTGAGAGCTCGTGGAGAACAGCCAGCTTGTATATGAAATGCATAAAATCCTTAAATGGTTGTGCATGGTGAATAGAAGTAGTTGTGGAGAATGCTTGCATAGTTGGTTTCTACAAGGTGTGACAGTAGCACTTTAAGATCGAAGAATTGGCGTGAAAACCATTGAGAACATGTATGAAGGGCTTGCACATCCTATGATTTTGTGATCATACTATTGGAAGTTGGTGCAATTACTTGATGTTGACAGGACAGTCCCTTTTGGTTTCATGATCATGATGATGATTGAAAGAAGCTCTCCTTTGGGGTGTGGGTCCATAGCATGTATGGTTGTTTATACCTTGAGCTGTCAGGAAGTGTTCATGGTAGCTATGCAGTTTTGAAGTCATCATTTTCTTGGGATTTAAGTTTCATGGGTCTTCTATGTATTTTATGAGCTTGATCTCAGTCAGTCGGAGAGCTTGTGTTGAGTTGTGTAATCCACTGGGTTTTTTAAGGTTGTTTGGCTTGGGAGGAAATGTGGCCAGTGTATGAATTGAATGTAAAGGGGTGTAGAGACAAGGATGTTGAATGAATGCCTTTTACCTTCTGATAGTGTTATTCACTTGCTTTAAATGTGGATGAGGGTGGCTGTGAAGGCGGATTAGGCTCTACTACTTTTGTCCATCCAACGCAATGCTAGTATGATCTCCCGATACTTAGAAATTTCCTCAATGCTCGAGAGGAGCACAACTTGATCATCTTCCCCTACATGGGCCTTCAGGCTAGCAAGCTGAGTGACAAGGGATTCCATATGATTCAAGTGAGCAAGAAGAGAGTCTTTATGCTTCATTTGCAGCTTGAAGAATTCCTGTCTGAGGAATACCTTTGAATTGATGATTTTGTTGCCGCGAACAATTCTTCAAACTTAGCCCATAAGTCATGAGCAGTGGAATCAAAATCAAAATGATGAATAACTCATCACCCAACCCCACACCAATGAGAGAGCTTTGTCATTCAGATTCTCCCAGTGTGCAAGTTTCTTTTCATCTGATTGTGGCTTTTTCTCCTTGCCACTAATAACATGCCACACTCCTTCTTTCATAAGTACAAGACTCATCTTTGTTTACCATGTAGGAAAGTTCTTACTCGAATGAAATGGTAGTTGATAAAGACTAGAAATGCAAGTGTAACTATGGAAAGATCACCTTGATAAGTTCTTCATGAGCTGGAGCAGGTCTAGAACTTCTTCATGGTAGACAGAATTAGAAGGACAAAAACTGTAAAATCAGCAGAGCAGCTTCAAGAGAATGACGGGCAGAATGTCGGGCAGAAGGAGCAAATGGTAGGCATGTCACATCAGTACGGGCAGGCTGGAACTGTCCTTACTGTACAAAAAAGTCCATACAGCATGTACGAACTGTACGGCCTGTTGTACGGCCCTAGTACAGTATGGATCAGTTTGTACAGTCTGTACGGCTTGTTTGCAGTAGTGGGCTGGAGCAGTTGGAGGTGAGGCTACTATGGCGATGCATTTTGGGTTGAAGAAGGGGTAGTTGCTAGCAAGGTAAATCAGCAGTTCCCTTGATGAGGCTTGGGTAGGAGGAGAAGAGAGCTCAAGGAAGGAGAGAAGAGGGCAGCCTTCCAAGGAGGAGGAGGTAGAGTAGCTTCATTGGCCTCTCTCACCTCAACCTCTTGGAAGGAAAGGGAAAGGGAAAGAGAGAGCAAGGCTAGGAACATGGCTCTGATACCACATGAAGGAACATGTAGCAAGCTATCTCTAGGAACGGAAAGGAAAGATTGCAAGCATAATGGAAATGAACTCAAATGGAAGTAGGCAATAGCAATAAACCAAAATACTCACATGTAGATAGCTTGATGTTGACTGATATAAAAAGACTCAAGATAAGTACAACACTATATAGTGTGAGCCTCTAGACTCTAGAAAGTCACAATGCATATAGGATAATCTTCCATATGACATGTGGCACTCACTAGACTGTAAAATAAGTCCTAGGGACCTAGGACACACAAATACACTTACTTTGGCTTCATATTCTAACACTATCCTATATATGATTATATTTGTGTGTCACATCTACAAACATCAAGGAGTCTACATCAAGCTTTATCAATGTGAGTCTTTCCATTTTGGTCTATTTCTCATTTTCATTTCCTTTCACTTTAATTATGTTTCTATTTGAGTATTATCGTCTCTCTCCCTAGCCTACCCTCTCTCTCTCTCCCTCTCCCTCTCCACCATGTTCCTTCATGTGGTATAAGAGCCATCGTTCCTCCTCTGTTTCTTTCTTCCTCCATCCTTCCTTCTCCTCGTCTTTTCCCTCTTGATCCTTGCTCTTCCCAGGGATTGAGGTGAGGGAGGCCCAGAAAGAGGAGCTACTCTATCTCTTTCATCTTGGAAGGCAATCCTTCTTCCTTCACCCTTAGCGTCTGTTAGAAAATGGAGTCAATTTGAGTGACTTTTAGTGTGTTCTAGAGTAGTACTATACTACTTTATATCCTAGATTGCCACGTGTCACTATGGGACTTATCCCATATACATTTGACACTTAAGAGTGTGTGTGCCTATCCTATAAAGACATTGTACTTTCTCATGTCAAATCATCTTTCTAGCATTATTTCATTTCCATTCTGAGGGTATGGTCTTTGGGTTTAGATACGTCTTGGATTGTCTCAGTCTCGAGGCAATAGAGAGGATTGAGCTGAATCCTTCTAAGAACAGGTCAAAAGATGGTCACAAACTCACGAGGCATATAAGAAGAAAGATTATGCCATGGTTTATATCTCAACAGTCTTTCAGCGACAGCCCAATAGAGAGACTTCAGAGATATTTTGTCTGCTACTACTAGTAGAATGTCACTATGATGATTCGATAGAAATGCAACCCGCAGCAGAGAATAAGAAAATAAGTCATCGTGGCAGCTTTAATAATGCTCCGTGAGCAACAACCAAAGGAGCTTCAAACAGAGATATAACATTGAACTCCAGTTGTGATAACAAAGGAGTGGCAGCAAACAGTGACGGAATATGGAACCCCACCAAAAGACCTTTTCCTCCATTCATTTGCATACAAACCTTTTGATACCCTCTCGCAAAGATTACCAACATACTCACATATGTTATCACATGCATAAAGTTTTGGCTCTCTTCTTGCCAACACAAGTGTGCATGTGCACAAACTCCCATCCTTCACTTTCCGCACCACTCCTACTCACACTTTGGCATCAGAGTGCATGATGATGGTTGGATACATTTTTTTTTTTTCAAGAAAATTACTTCATTAAGTATGAATGAAAACCACGAGAGCAAGCTCAAATGCGGGAGTACATCATGCAATGCGTGAGTGCAAATCTGCGGTGATGAAGAAGCTTTCCCAACGGGAGGCTTTGGAGGGAATCCAACCCCTACTGTTCAGCTGAAATCTCCTGGCATTACCAACCGTGAAACGAAAGAAGGGAATCCCCCTCTCTCGCTGCCCATGATCTATCCACTCCCACTCTCCTGGGTCCCACTGCAAGCACTTGATAGGTGCACCTCCATATAACCACAACCTCCAGGATCCCAAGGCCAAGAGCAGAGGGTCGGGGTCTAAGTACCACTGCAAGCCCGCTCCATGGTCCACAAAACCAGCAATCCTGACAGGCTGAAAGGCAACCTCAAGAAGAATGCCATCCTTGGATGTAGAGAGTAAACCTCCATCCCCAACGTCAAAGACCAGTGCGTCTTTCCCGAGACCTCAGAGAGCGATCACCTGTAAAGGAACTGATGTCCTCGAAAAAGCCGCCATCCAAGTGGTGGAAGTGATAGGCAACTCAACTGTCCATTCCACCGGGATGGCTGCACCTATATGCTGAATCCTGCGTGCTACCCCTCTGAGGTGACTCACGGACTGCAGTCTCTGATCCTCAAGTAGACTGATAAAAGCTTTCCAAGTGCCTACTGTGTAGGCGGGGCCTCTCTCCCATTTAGACCACTGCATGTAATGGGAAGTGCCCAGAGGAAGAGTGTTCCTGAAGCTCCCCCAAGCTTTCAGGATGGCAGTCATGAGAGGAGAGGCAGGAGATCTGAGAGGAGCGGAAGTGAAAATCCAGCGAGGGCTGTCCACCCAATCATCTCCCAAGGTTGGTGTGCAAGCATGAATGCGTCCAAAAAAGAAATCCTTCCAAGGTTCCTGCCCAAGCATGAGTCCCCTCACCACCACCTTACAAAGCAATGCCCTGCACTGCAAGTTCAGGTCAATGACATTAAGGCCCCCTTCACATGTAGGGAGAATAATGGTCTCCCAGGCCACCCTTGCTACAACATCTGCTGTGCCATCAAGTCCACTCCATAAAAAATTCGTGACTGGTCTGATGAGCTGAGTGATGCAACCGGCACCAGCAAGAACACACAAACCAGGAGGTGGCCAAGAGAACCTAGTTCACTACCACAACTCTAGATGCAAGGTCGAGTTTGGCAGAGCTCTAGAAAAGGAGCTTTTTCCTTATACTTTCTAGTACTAGGGCAAACTCCTGTGCTAGAGAGGTGTCCTACCTAGCATCCCAAATACCTGATAGGAACACCCCTCTAAATCCAGGAAAAGCCAATGTCAACTCCCCAGCCTGGAGTGTCCTCATCACTGATCCAAAAGCCAAAGGATTTATGCCAGTTAATGTGTGCCCCTGCAGCTGAGCAAAAAATATCCAAGGCTATCCGGAAAGAATCAAGTGACTGCGAAGAGGCCTCAATAAAAATAGCAGTGTCATCAGCCAACTCACAGTTAAGAAGCTCCTGCTCCTGTCTCAAGGGCAATCTCAGCCCAAAAAGCTCAGCCTGAGATCTAAGGAAGATACTCATAGCTTCTGCCACAAAAAGAAAGAGGAAGGGGGCTAAAGGGCATCCCTGACGAACTGATCTGGAAATCTGAAACCTGTCACCCCTTACCCCTCCAATTAAAACCTGGCTGTGGGCTGATCTGTAAAGGGAGGCCACCCCTCCAATCCAAGCGTCTAAAAATCCAAACCGTAGAAGAGTTCCCTCAAGAAAACCCCAATCTACTCTGTCATAGGCTTGCTCGAAGTCCATGAGTAGAACTGCTAGCCTCTGCCGACTCTGCATAGCCCACTCTGTGGCTTCCCAAAAGGAAAAGATATTATAAAAAATGCTCCTGCCATGCACAAATCCTGTCTGAGTATCATGGATGAGGTCTGGAAGAAGGGGCTATAATCGGATGCTGATTGCCTTGGCAAGGACTTTATAAAGAGTGCCCAAAAGAGTGATGGGTCTCCAATGGGATACAAAATTCCTGTTGCCACCTTTCGGGATAAGGTGAATGAGTCCCTCGGTGAGTGAGTCAGGCATCTCACCCGAGTCCCAAATGCCCTGCAGGGCTGAAGTAATATGATCACCTATCATATCCCAAAAGGCTATTAAAAAGGAGTAAGACCATCGGAACCAAGGCATTTGCCCTTATGAAGGGCAGAGAGAGCAGTCTTGAATTCTGTGTTGGTAAAGCGTGCATCAAGTGAGCATAACATCTCTGGGGTGACCAACACAGGTAAACTCTGCCAAACTTCATCTCTAGCCACCTCTCTGGCCTGTGAGTTCGGATCTGCGGAAAGTTGGGAGGCATAGAAAGCTGTCGCTAAGTGCATGACGGCTGGATGGGACTGCAAAACGCCGTCAGAGTCAATAAGCTGCCTGACACTCTCTCTACTATGTCTGAGACCAAGTGTAGAGAAAAAGTGTTTATTGAATCTCCTTCCCATCTGTATCCAAAAGGACTCCCGTGCATGGAAGGCATACTCTGCTCTCTGATCAAGCAAGGTCTGCAAGTGAGCCCTTGCCGCAGCAAGGCGCTCCTGTATCCAAGCATTTGATGGTCCTTTCTACTCCTCTGTCTGAGGGGGGGGGGGGTTTCTAACACTTCCGGAAGTATTACCGGAGGCCTAGGGCCACTGGTGCGAGAAGCGAGTAAGACATGCCATAAGTGTCACTGATGGTACATAGGCGAGTGCTTGTCAATGGTGTCAACTATGTGCAAGCGGTAGATGGTGTTAACTATGTGCAAGCGGTACAAGTGCTGAAGTGATGTGAGCAAGAAGAAGACCAAAGCGGAACAACATCATGAAAGCCAACCCTCGACATGAATGACAAAGAACTTCAACCACATGACACAGGTCCGTTGTACCAGGTGAAGGGAGATGAGGGGAGGAGAACACAACGGAAGGAGATTTTAGAGTAGCGAGCAGAGATGGGGAGTAGCATAACTCATTAGAAAGCAAGATGACTGATACACCCCCAGAAGATACACACGAGGTGAGCTCTTGACTCTAGCCTCTCACTCCTTCACTCACGCCTCTCGCCCCTGCCAGAATGTCCCTCCCCCTTTCCCCTTTCCCCCTCTTCACCTTCTCCTCCTCTGCTCCACCCCCCGCTGCCAATCTCCTCTCCTTCTTCCTATTGGATGTCTTCTTGCACCCTTAGCCATCCTTAGCCATTCCACCGTTTGTGGGCCGCTCTGTCCTTGATGGCTTCCGCAACACTCCAGCCTGTTCTAGGTCAGTGAATCCCGTGCTCCATGTGTTCTCCTGTCTATTCCATGCGCTCCTGACACTAGTTGGTTGCGAGGGTTGGTGCACCACCTATACCTCTTAACTGTTGGACTGCTTCCCATGTGCACCAACAGGTGTATCCCGTGTACCATTGCGCCAGTACTTCCCTCTGATCGACTTTGACCATGGTGAGTCGAGGTTGAGGTTTGGCACTCTTTAGTCATGTATTGCTTCCGTCATACCCAAGTCATGTCCAGGTCATGTCCATGTCAAGTCATGTCCAAGTCATGTCCATGTCAAGTCATGTCCAAGTCTGTTCGAGAGTGACCAAGATGTGAACATATGTGAACACGCTGCGACTAGGTATGACCAAGGTCTAACAACCTGGCATGTTGTTGAGGTGACCATGACGTGACCCAGGTGTGACTCTTGGTGGGTCGCCATAAACTTTGAGTACAACAGATCCCCCGCCACTATCATTCACTATCCTGGTGAATGACTAAGGATCTGTGTGAGAGAAAGTTAAGTATAAATTACAAATAAGAAAGTGACCTTGCGGTTGACATCCCAAAACTGAAAAGAAAGGGCTCATGGCCTTACAACTGTAAAACTGAAAAAAAAAAGAGGCTCATGGCCATACAACTCCAAAATTCCTTATTTACATGAGAACTATAGAATCCAAATGTACAGAGCTTGCAAAAAGAAATGAAGAACTAAAAGATCCAGGAGCTACTGCTTGCTGGATGAAGGTCACGGAGGGGGAGGGCGTGGGTGTGGTGGGTGTGCTGATGTTCCGGGGCTGGTCCTTGCCTCTTCCTCGACTGTGTCCATGAGGTTGCGGATGTCCTCGTATTTGGATTTATATCTGTGGTAGTTAGACTTGTAATGATAACATCGAGATTTGAGAGCAGCATTTTCAGCTTGCAGCCCATGGAAGTCGTCCTGCAACTTGGAATGTGAAACTTTGAGATGGTCCTCCTCCTCGAGAATCTGCTTCATCTGACTCCGCACCACCTCCACCTGTTGATCCACAGTATGCTTATCCTCTGCCAGTGAGGTGTATCTGTCCTGTAGGGCTGCAAGCTCCCTCTGGATCTCAGCCTGTTGGGCTGAATGATTGTCCTCCAAAACTTTCTTGCTGGCTGTCCACTCTGCCTCCTTCGCTGCAAGACATTGCTGGAACTCGTCCTGCTGAGTTTTCCACGCAGCCTCCCTTGCCTCTAGAGTTGCTCCCCACTCTGCTTCTTTCACCTGCAATGTTGTATCCCATTCTTTATGCATGCTGGCTACCTGCTTCTCATGTTCCAAGCGGAGGTGTTGCTTCTGTGACAGAAGCTTGCAAACCTGACCCGTAGTATTAAAGAGGGAGGCACCCATCTGAATGAAGCTGTCATCTATAATGCGCTGAGCCATATGAAGGGATATTTTAGCCCATGCATACCTGTCCCGATAGGTCATTCGGTCAGCCATGTCAATGAGTTCGCAATATTCCTCGAAGGCTGCTTTTATCCCCTCTTGCTCTGGGTCCTCGAGTGCTGCCATTGGAGCCAGTGTGTCGATGTCTAGGTAACAGCTTGGAGCTTGGGATACTTTCTTGTTGGAACCGATTGTCTCTTGCAAGGGAAGTGTGAAAATTTGGTTCAGGTCCTCCTCCTCCATGCAAATAGGAGACCGCTTTCGCTTTAATGCATACAGTAGCCGTTTGTGTTCCTGGCTCTGTTCCTCTATCTGGACCTCATGGGTGAATAGATCTCCTGAGGAGGATGCGAATTAGGTATCCAACATATCATTTTGAGGAAGTGGAGGACAATCAGCTTGAAAAGGTATCTTACCAACATCAAAAATAACCTCGCCAGGTCGAGTTTCTAGTAGGTCCTGTTCAACAGCCTCCATACTCAGTTCAGGGGTTAGTCGTTGAGACACCTGGGGTGGTGTCTTCGCGTCACCAGTGGCTCCCAAAGTAAGATTGAAGTTCAATAACCTGTGTCGCTCTAATGCCTCTCCATCAAGAGATCCCAAGGCAGAGGTCCCTGCTACCATAACTTCTGTCGATGGATCCCCTTGAGTTGGGGGGCCAATGTGCGTATCTTTGCACCCTACTGACCCTGATGAGATGATCGGAGGGGGAATGGTCATGACTGCGGGGAAGGTAAGTGGTAATCTCATGCCATGGTGGGCAAGACCTGAGGAGGGCAGGGGAGTGACCGAAAGAACATCATCAGGGAAATCAAAATCTGCCTCGAAGGGGATGGATGGAGAGGCGACTCCTGCATGAGCAATGGATGACAAAGCTCTAGAGGTTGGCCCAAGAGGGAATGGCTCAGAAACCTGTGCTGCAGATGTGGGTGGAGCAAGAGTGGGTATGGAGACTCGAGAGGAAGAGAGGACAGAGACTGATGCAACAGAGGCCGAGGATGCTGGGGCCGCACTAAGAGCCAGTGGAGCTGATCTCAAGTGGGGGATCATAGGGGCGGAAGGTGGGGCGGTGAGGAGAAGATGAAGTATGTGAAGGTGGAGGAAAAAGTGCAAGCGTTGCAGCCCGCCACTGGTGCAAGAGGTAGGTGAGGTGAGGTCCACAAGTACAGATGTGTGTGCCTCTGCGTGTGCGATTTCGAACAGTGGCCTGGAATGTTGAATAGAAGAGGGATGCAAAATCATACTGAGTGATGGTGAAGAGAGCATTGAGAGCAGGACGGATACCTTTCGTGATGTAGTAATGCCCGGGTGCTGAATAGAAGCGAGTGAAGAAGTAGCGTGTGATCACTGCTTCTCTGCTTCCACCTTCCAAAACCTTTTTGCAATCATATCCCCTCCTGTTGGGTTTGCACTGTGAAAGGAATGAAAGGAGATGTGGTGAATCGTCGGAAGGAGGCTGAATAGGGAGAGCAGGGAGCCCCATGTACTGTGAGACCAAATTGGGTGTGAGAAGCTGCCTGGAGCCCATGAACTCAAAAGTGTCTGTGACAGAGTCATAAGATCTGATGAATCCTGTACACAGTTCCACATCCACAGGAGGGAAGATGACCTTGTTGAACTCAGTTAGACACAGGATCTGGATCTCGGAAGATGTCAACACCGAGGATAGTTTGAGGTTTGGATCAAGAAGAGGTTTAAACATAACCCGAATGTGGGAGAGAGGAGGGGTGGTTATTGAAGGGCTCTGTATCTCTGTTGGCCCACCCGACCCTTCTGAATGTGGTCTCCGTGCAGAGGGGGTGTAATCTGAGCCCCCATGGTCAGAAGAAGAGGCACTAGAGCTCTGAGAGTGGAAAAGAACCCCCCGCTGCTGTCTTGATTGCGGTGGCTCTCCATCCGAGATGATAGTGATGTCCGGACCAAGATGGGGATGCATCATTGATGAAGTCGGCCCTACCGATGAATTCGGCCTTGCTAATGAAGTTAGCTCTGCTGATGAAGTCGGCCTAGCTGATGTAGTCGGCCCTGTTATAGAGGCTATAGGCATAGGTGAGGTCATGTGCACTGCAGAGGCTGCCTAAGACGTCATGGCGGTATAGAAAGGGGTGAAGAGCTTATCTCTGGGCAACCGTGGCTTATACTTGGGCTTCTTCTCAAGCATGAAGAAGAAACAAGAGGTGAAGTAGAAGCTGATGACGAAGCAAGAAGGGGAGCTGATGACGAAGCAGGAAGGTGAGTGATGACAAGGCAAGAAAGGAAGCAAGAAGGGAAGGGGAGCTGATGACGAGGCAAGAAGGAAAGGAAAGGAAGGGGCGCTGATGACGAGGCAAGAAGGGAAGCAGGAAAGGAAGGGGAGCTGATGTCGAAGCAGGAGGTGAGCTGATGACGAGGCTAGAAAGGAAGCAGGAAAGGAAGGGGGAGCTGATGACGAAGTAGAAGGTGAGATGATGAGAGGAAGGGGAGCTGAAGCAGGATGGTGAGCTGATGACGAGGAAGGTGAGCTGATGACGAGGAAGGGGAGCTGCTGTCGAGGTGTTGGCAAGGCCTGCTGAGAGATAACGAGAGAGTGGGGCGGGTGATAACAAGAGGGGGAGCTGATGGTGATGAGAAGGGGAGCTGATGGAGAAGCACAGAGTAGAGCAGAGAAGGGCAGATCAGAAGAAGGAGCTGAGTTCGAGAGGACAGCAAGGTGGCAATTTGCAGCAGGCTGTCCAAGAGGGAGAAGCGCTCCAAGGACCCTCCCAGGCTGCCCACGAGGAAGATGCGATTTGCTGCAGGCTGCCAGGGAAAGTGAGGCGCAACTAGAAGAAGGGCTGCCGGGAGAGATGCGATCAAAGAGAGGGTGCTGCTGGGAGTTATGTGATCCAAGAAGAGGGTGCGAGATGGGCTGCAAGGAGATTGCGCTGCAGAGATTTCGTTGATGGAGGGAGCTCCTGCAGGAAAATTCGTTGATGGAGGGAGGGCTGCTATCATTGATGGAGGGGGGGCTGCAGGAGAATTTGCTGATGGAGGGGAGGGGGGGCTGCTATCGTTGATGGAAGGGGGCTGCAGGAGAATTCACTGATGGAGGGAGAGGGGGCTGCTATCGTTGATGGAAGGGGGCTGCAGGAGAATTCGCTGATGGAGGGAGAGGGGGCTGCTATCGTTGATGGAAGGGGGCTACAGGAGAATTCGCTGATGGAGGGAGAGGGGGCTGCTATCGTTGATGGAAGGGGGCTGCAGGAGAATTCACTGATGGAGGGAGGGGGGGCTGCAAGAGAATTCGCTGATGGAGGGGAGGGAGCTGCTATCGTTGATGGAAGGGGGCTGCAGGGGAATTCGCTGATGGAGGGGAGGGAGCTGCTATTGTTGATGGAAGGGGGCTGCAGGGGAATTTGCTGATGGAGGGGAGGGAGCTGCGTATGGTTTTGTTGGAGGGGGGGGACAGCCACAAATACACAACCAAAGAGAGCCAAATTTAGGAAGGTAAGCCAAAAATAGCATGAGTGGGCTGTAAGATGCCATGGATGAGTTGATCCCAAGGATCCACGCTGAGTTTAGCCAAATGCTAAATATAGCACTGGTCGGAATTGGGAGGTGAGATGAAGGACCTACGCTGAATTTGGTGGCTAAATATAGCCCTGGTGGGAGGTGGTAGGTGAGAGAAAAAGCGGTGTGGGCAAGAGGAAATATTTGAATGAAAACGGTGGGAAAATCTGAATTTGAATTTTATTTTCTCCTGTAAATGCCAGTGGACGAGTGTGTCATAGGGGTGAATGAGGCTGAAGGAGGGATGAACCAAGGGTGAACCAAGGATGAACAAGGGGTGACATTGGTGTGCCCATGGGTGACTGAGGGGTGAATAAGGAGCAGCAAGGAGTGACCTAGGGTGAACAGGGGAGGAACAAGGGGTGACATAGGGAGGAGAATGGGTGACAGAGAGTGAGCTTGGGGAGGTGACATAGGAATGAACAAGGGTGAACTAGGAGTCAACAGGGGTGACCTGGAGGTGAACATGGATGACCTAGAGGTGAACATGGGGAGATGAAATAGGAGTGAACAGGTGTGACCTAGGAGTGAACAGGGGTGACCTACAGGTGAACATGGGTGACAGAGAGGTGAACATGGGGAGGTGACATAGGAATGAACAGGGATGACCGAGGAGTGAACAGGGGTGACTTGGAGGTGAACATAGGTGACAGAGAGGTGAACCTGGGGAGGTGACATAGAAGTGAACATGGGTGACCTAGGAGTGAACTCTCTCTCTCTCTCTCTCCCTCTCTCTCAGAAAGGCATTTGACACTGTGCCGCGTTTCAGACTCTTCCAGCGACTTCGTGACTTGGGATTCAGTGGGGAGATTCAATGGGCGATCATGGCCTTGTATGAGAGAGTCACAGGTAGAGTCAGGACACGGGCGGGGCTGTCGGGGGAAGTACGCAGTACGATAGGGGTGAAGCAGGGGTGTCCTTTGTCTCCGACACTCTTTGGTCTCTATATCGATGAGTTAGAGATGTACATACAGACGATGGGTGGTACAGGTTCTTTACTGGCAGGATCCACGATATCGATTCTCCTCTATGCAGATGACGTAATTCTTATTTCTTCCTCCCAGCAGGGTTTACAGGCACATCTCCATGCACTCCACAGCTTTTGTCAGGACAGAGGATTGTCTGTAAACCTTGGGAAGACCAAAGTCATGGTCTTCAACACGTCATACCAGGTTTATAGGAGAGGCGAGTTCTCTTTTACATTTGATGGGCAGGAGGTGGAGCTAGTCAGGGAGTAAACATATTTGGGTGCCACATTTAGAGGTCCAGTCTTCACCATGACGCATGCAGCATGAGATAGGATCAGTAGAGGGTATGCCGCCTTGGCTCTTCTCGAGAGGCAGTGTGCACAGTCACATTTTCAGCATCCCGACACGAAGTCCTTACTTTTCGATACGCTGGTGAGACCTGCAGCCATGTATGCTAGCCCCTTTTGGGAAGGAGATCTTAGTGTTGCAGATTGGAGACGAGTAGAGAGGTTACAGATCATCATGTTCTCCAGATTGATCAGAGCGAAGCCCACGGTACCGCATCAGATTACGTTCGCAGAGTTCGGAGCTACACCCCTAGCGCTAGATGCAGCATTTCAGTCAGTTACATACTTGCATAGGATCAGGGCGCTCGGAGACTCAGCAGCAGGCAGAGCACGATTACCGTGGCTAGCACTGACATCCTCGCAGATGTTAGCGGAGAGAGGTCATACTTTTTGTTGGTACCACACACTTCCACATGGCTCACCTCGCTGGGCTTGGATATGGATAGGCTGCCACCATTTCGATACAGCATAGATGCCCCTCGCCTCCCTCTCACTCGACATGAGCTCAGCCAGGTTATCACGGCAGATTTGTTGCAGCTACACACGTTTCGCACTTGGGTTCATCCCACGGAGCTTCCTACGAAGATGGCCACATATCGTGACCATTTTCTCAGGATTTCAGAGGATGGCTTCATCATATCTTCAGGATATATCGGCGTTCATATGTCGCACTCACTCAGGATTGCCTTGGGCCAGCTCAGGGTATCTTCCCACAGATTAGACGTTGAGGCCGGCAGGATGCGTCGTACAGCTACCGGACATAGACCCAGGCGAGAGACTAGGATATGCCCTTGTTGCACTATGGGGGAGGTGGAGACTGAGGAGCACTTTGTTTGCAGATGCCCTTTATATTATGAGATCCGTGGCAGATTTCACTGTTTATTTGGGCACGGATTTGGACCTCTCTCTCGGATTATGGAGTATGAGGATCAGTATTGCTTAGCGTTGTTCATCAGGGAGATCACCAGATACAGAGAGAGATTGTTGGTTCTTTCCTACTGCTTTCGTAGGAAGAGCTGGGTATTCTATGTTGCAAGGTTCCGAGGCTTTTTGTCACCTACAGATATATTGGGATTGTCGTTGTAGTATATGTGTAGCTTAGGACCTCGAGTCGTGTTCCGGTGAGAGACGTAGGCTTAAGTGTGGTAAGCAAACAAAGTGTAAGCATGTGTAAAAGGCACGTAAACCATTGTTGTTGGGGTAATGAAGGCTTTCGCCTTCATTGGGGGTTGTAGGGTTTAGGAGGAGTTTAAGGGTTCAGAAGGAGGTTGTAGGGTTTAGAAAGAGTTCAAGGGTTTAGGAGAAGTTCCAGGGTTCAGAAGGAGGTTCCAAGGTTCAGAAAGAGTCCCAGGGTTCAGAAGGAGGTTCCAAGGTTTAGAAGGAGTCCAGGGTTAGAGGGAGGATTCAAGGTTCAGAGTAGAATACATGGTGGAGAACTCGTCTCCCTCGTAGATCATGGGGTTTAAGGGTTTAGGAAAGCATAGGAGTGGGAGAGGAAGAAGGTGTAAGAGCATGGGTGAAGGAAGAGAAAGAGGAGGAAGGAGGAGGAGGGAAGAGGAGGAGGGAGAGGGAGGAGAGAGGAGGAGGAGGAGGAGGGAGCAGGAGGAGGAGGAGGGAGGAGGAGGAGGAGGAGAAGGAGGAAGGAGAAGGAGGGAGGAGGAGAGGGAGAGGGTGGGTTGCAGGGTTGGAGGAAAGGGGAGAAGGGTTACAAGGTTAGGACATGCTTTTGGACGTGCAGTGCAAGGAAGCATGGACACTTGAGACAAATGCTTGGAATACCAATGTAGACTCAACACAATGCCCCAAGAGTGTGGGCTTCATTCCATTATGGGGTATTTATACAAGTTGGAGAGCTTCTCTCTCTGCATGTAACACAAAGTCGTATCACAAAGTTGTAACACAAAGTTGTATCACAAAGTTGTAACACAAAGTTGTGTCACAAAGTCGTAACACATTCTCTCTCTTCATGTAGAAGATGTAACACAAAGTTGTTACACAAAGTTGTGACACAAAGTTGTGTCACAAAGTCGTAACACATTCTCTCTCTTCATGTAGACAAACTTGTAACACAAAGTTGTTACACAAAGTCGTAACACAAAGTTGTGTCTAGAAGTTGTAACACAAAGTTGTATCACAAAGTTGTATCACAAAGATGTATCACAAAGTTGTAACACCTTCTCTTTCTTCATAAGTTCATGTTGGCACAGAGTCAACATACTCCCGGATCCATTTTATTACCCGTCCTCGGGTTATGGCTTATTTTGATTTCAGAGTTGGGATGCCATGTGCATAATTCAGTGGCTATTTAGCTTGTGGTATGCGAGTCGTTCCTACTATAATGCTTTTGCACCACACAATTTGTAGTCAATAGTCAAGAAACTTATCTCCTCTTAAGGAGGGGTAGATGACTATGATTGCCAGAGGGGATCTCGTTGCTGAGGTTGCGGACGCTGCCATCGAATCTTCTTGGGAAGAGGTTCAGCGGGGGTCTCGTTGTGGAGGATTGGTATAAAAGGATGTTGGTCAAGAAGCTTATCTCCACATGAATGTCAGAGGGGATCTCGTTGCTGAGGTTGCGGACGCTGCCATCGAATCTTCCTGGAAAGAGGTTTGGCGGGGGTCTCGTTGTTGAGGCTATCATTTCTTGCTATCTTGCATACATGTTGGATGCGATTGCACCCGTAGCATTGAGCTTGTAGATAATTAGTATGCAAGTTTGATATTTTTGCATATAGGAGACGGCTGTGATGTTTGGCGGGGGTCTCATTGCGGAGGCTGCAGACTCTGTTGCCAATTCATCTTGAGTTTTGGCATAGCTTCGTGTACTGCGTGTGAATTCATTACATGCTTTGAGAGTATGGAATGAAAGTGTGTGATACTATTTTTTATGCAATCTATTATGTGCCTATGGAAAATCATGTGAGTGCATGTGATGTGTCTAACTATATGCTTATTTGTGGGATTTGATAGGGAAACTAAGACTCAAACATCCCTAATATGCAAAAAACGTGCGTATGCAGTGAGTGTGCGTGTAACAATCTAGTGCAAACTATATGTGCAAAAACGTGCATATGCGAGTGAGTGCTTGTGATACAATCTAATCCTAACTAAGGAAGACTTGGTTTCCCAAATCTTCGTTTTTGTCGGGGATGGCTCGCGTGTTGATGTAGTAGCGCTTCAGTCGGCTCCCGTTTATTGTTGTGTTGAATTGGACTCCATCTAGTGTTTCAAGTAGCACAGCTCCGATGGGATTCATCTTTCGTACTCGGTAGGGTCCTTGACCTAGATACTTCAGTTTTCCCTTGTGTACTTTAGCATTGTATAACAGGACTAAGTCGCCTTCCTTGATGTCTTTAGCTTTCAGATTCCTGTCAAACCATGCCTTTCTTCGATGTTTTTCTGTTGTCATGGCACGATAAGCGACTAGTCTTGTCTCTGTATGCTTTTCCAACTGACAGAGCCTTTCTTTCAAGGACTCATGATCACCCATGCGTTCCTGTATTGCGATGCGTAGACTTGGTATTACAAATTCGAGTGGGACCACGGCTTCAAGGCCGTACACCAATTGAAAAGGTGTGTTCCCTGTACTGACCTTGAATGTGGTTCTGTATGCCCATAAGGCTGCATTCAGTTTCTCTGCCCAATCAGAACGCTGTGGTTCTACTACCTTGGTGAGGATATTGCATATGATTTTGTTTGTGGATTCCGCTAGTCCATTCCCTTGGGGGTAGTAGGGTGTGCTTTTTCTATGAATGACCATGAAGCCAGACAAGAGTTCTTGGATTACCTCATTGACAAAATGTGTGCCCCTATCCGACACAATTTCAATGGGGCATCCGAATCGGGTGATCACATGTTCGTACAAGAATCTTGCTGTGCTTTTGGCATCTGTCTTTCTGACTGCTTTAGCTTCAGCCCATTTTGTAAAGTAATCAGTGGCCACAATGATGTAGCGTGCCTGTGTTCCTTTTGCTGCTGGATGTATGGGACCCACATAATCAATCCCCCATTTTTCAAATGGCTGTTGTGCAACAACTGTTGTTAGGGGATTGAAGTCTTTGTGTTGTGGTTTAATAGTTCGTTGGCAAACATCACAGCCTTTTACATATTCATAGGCATCTGCCCATAGTGTTGGCCACCAGTAGCCTGCGAGGAGAACTATTCTTGCTGTGGCTTCCCCTTGGAAGTGTCCTCCTGCAATGCCTTCATGGACTTCACTCAGGATTGGCAGGATCTCATGAGGCATTACACATCTTCTTAATATCTGGTCGTTGCCCATCTTGTATAGTTGTCCTGCAATGAGTTGATAGGGTGCAGCCTTTAGAATCAATTTTCTGGCATCTATTGCTTTCATGTCAGGGGGTGGTCTTCCTGCCATCAAGTACCCAATGATATCTCCACACCATTCTGGAACAACATCTATTTGAAATAGTGTGGCATCTGGTAAGTCGTCTTCTACTCCGGTGGCTTCTTCTCCTGTCTTGACTCGAGATATGTGATCGGCAATGTAGTGTTGGGCAATGTAGTGTTGGGCACCTTTGCGGACCACAATTTTGAAGTTGAATTCTTGCAGCAAGAGGAGCCATCTGGTTATTCTCCCTGTGGTACACGGACGGTTCACAAGATAAAGCAATGCTTGATGGTCGGTGTAGAAGACAAAATCATTTGCGAGTAGATAGTGCCGAAATTTCTTTACACTGTACACCATTGCGAGGGCTTCTCTTTCTGTGGTTGTATAGTTGATCTCTGCATCATTGAGTTGTCGACTGGCGAAGTAGATGGGGTAGTCTTTCTTATGTTCACCAGGTTGACAAAGCACACTCCCAATTGCATACTTGGATCCATCAGTATGAACATGAAAATCAATATCCCAATTGGGAGATATAAGGATGGGTGCTGTGATTAGGCGCCACTTTAAAAGCTCAAAGGCTTGGTCGCACTCTTCGGTCCATAAGAACTCCACTAATAATTTGTAAAGTGGTCTAGCTATCATGGCATACCGCAATGTAAATCTTCTATAATAGCCGGCATGTCCCATAAAGACCTGTACACCTTTGGAATTTGTAGGAGGAGGCAATTCCATGATGATTTTGATTTTGTATATGTCAGTTGCAATCCCATGTTGAGAGACGATGTGTCCCAAAACAACTCCGTGGGTGACCATGAACTGGCATTTTGTTGGATTTAGGGAGATGCTATACTCCCTGCATTTGATTAGTACTTCTTCCAGACATTTGAAGTGGTCCTGTTTGGTTGAATGGATGCACAAATCATCCAAGAACACCTGTAAAAACTTATTCAAAAATGACTTGAAAGCTGTGAACATGACTCGCTGGAATGTGGCTGGGGCATTACAAAGGCCGAAGGGCATGACTCTATATGCAAAAATACCCCATTCTGTAGCAAATGCTGTTTTTGATTGGTCGTGAGGAGCAATTTGCACTTGGTTATAGCCACTGAAGCCATCCAAGAAGCTATATATTTCGGATCCTGCCACCTTTTCCAACACTGTTTCTGTTAAGGGTAGGGGGTAGTGATCCCTAATTGTGGCGGCATTCACATTTTTCAAGTTTACGCATATTCTGAGCTTCTTGTTGCATTTAGGCACAATGACAATGGGTGAAACCCAATCAGTGTGCTCTATCTCCTCGTAGATGAATCCGGCATCTAGGAGTTTTTCCAACTCGTCATAAACCATGGTGCCATATTTAGGATTTGTGCGATGAGCACCTTCCCTTATAGGGATCGTGTGAACTGCCACTTCTGGTGAAATTCCTTTCATCTCTTTGTATGACCATGCTAGGCAGTCACGGTATTCCATTAGGAGGTCTTTGAGTTTGATTTCATCTTCTTGACGGAGCTGTTTCCCAATGAAAACCAACTTTTCTTCCTCCCCTTCAAGGGCGAGGTTTATTGTGCGTGTTTTTGCCGGTCCCTCATAGATTGGAGTTTCTCCAATGCTATCGGTTTCTTGAACTTCAGATTCTCTGATTGGTCGTGGCATTGCTATTGGTGCACTGCCACTTGTATAATTCTTAAAGTATTCCGGCACTGCTCGAAGATCGGCCTCTGATGGGGTTGAACTAGCCTGAGATGTGTCATGAGTACTGGGTGGCATAGTTGGATTTAGTAATTTGTTAGGCTCTTCTTTCCTTTCTTTTTCTGAAGTCTCTTGATCGAGCTTCATCCGCACATGTGGCTTATATTTCCGAAACTTCTTACGTTGGGAACTGTGGGGTAACTTTTCCACTGGTAAGGTGTTTCCAAGTAAGGGTTCATGTGCTGCACATACTCCTTCCAGTCCCTCAGGGGACCATTCAAGAGGTGGTGGTTTTGACTTTGAGGGGACTGCCTTTGCAAGATACAATTCCACAATCCGTGTTTGGACTCGTTCAAATTCATTGAAGTGCTCGGCCTTGGCTCTTCTGCGATTTCCTCCGGCAGCTTTCTTGCGGGATCTTCTGCTGTTATTCAACTGTGGAGGTTCAACTTTTGGGAGCTCAACTGCCATTAGGGCATGCAGAATGGCTAGGTCATTATCAAAGATGTGATCTTCAATTTCAGCATTCGCAGCCTCTGTTTCAAGGTCCCAAGGAAAATCTGAGTCATCATTGGTATGGGGACCTTCTTCAGGTTCATTATCCCATTCGAGGTCAGCCATAAAGAAAGGCATCTCTAGATCGATTTGTTCTTCATGTGTCGGTGGAGGATCGACCTGTAGTGCGTTAACATCTATCTGTGAGAAGATGGGGTCTAACGAATGGCAGTTGTCGATGGTTGCCAATGTTTGTATCCAGTTATTGACATTGCTTTGTGAGTCACCTGCTATGGCATGCTGTTGCAAGGGATCTGATTTGCTTGAGATTGTCGTGGAAGATGTGTCATCCAATGCTCTAGGAACAATTGGTTTAATAACTCCTGTCCCCACATTCACCCTGACTGCAGTGTCTCGATTCTGGATTGTCGATCTATCAGTGCCCCAGTCATGGAGGACTGAGCTTCCCGTAACCAAGGACGTCCCAGTAAGATTTGATAGGATTTTTTGGGGAGATCCAAGATTGTGAATTGAAGGGAAAAGCGGACTCCTGCGATCTTTGTGGACACGCCATTCACTATTCCCAAGGGTTTAGCCCGTGAATCATCGGCAAGGCGTATGTTGAAATTAGCCTTTTGCATTGGTGGGAGACCCCATTCTTCGTAAAGCTCCTTTGATAGGACATTGACACCTGCTCCACCATCCACTATGGCTTGGATTTCATTATATGCCTTGTGGATCAAAGGCACAGTGATGTTGCGTATGTCATCTTTCTCACCCATCCGCACAGGGATATCATCAATGTCGTTCATAGGTGGAGGGGGAGTTGCGAGTTCAATCCATCCTTTGAAACTCTCCCAGAGATTGGGACAATTTCGTAAGAGGATTCCGATGGGAATGGACACAGGGCAACTCAGGATGCTAGAGAGTGCAGCTCCTTCAAGTTGACGTGGCGGTACATTCTGTTGTGGAGTCTGTTGTTGGAACAAAGGCTCGTGTACAGTATCAATACTTTGTGGGGCCAAGTCATGGAGTGGGTCTTGAGCTTGTTTCTGAGTCTCAAATTGAGCTTGTTCATTTTGGACCCATTGCTGAAGTGCCTGAAAACGAGCCTTCTCCACCTCTGCATTCGGGAATGGAGCTTCTTTTATTCGAGGCTCGGGAGTTGATGTGGATGAGCTCGGCTGCTCATTGCTTGGCGGAGGTGGAGGCACTTGTGCTTTCTTTTTCAGAAGTCGCTTCGGTTGGATTGGAATGATAGGGTCCTTCGTGGCCTCTTTCTGTTGGCGTGTAATTACATTGATAGGTTGTGACCTTAGACTTGCCGGACCCAGACTTTGATGGTCCACCCCAATGATGCCGATGGGGACGTCAGGCTTAACCTCTGTTTGTTCTGGGACCTTATTTTTCATGGGACAATCCATACAGGCATGTCCTATGCCACAATCTCTGCAGAGTGGTTGGAAAGTGGCTGGGCTACCGCGATGAGGGCACTCTGCGATTCTATGATTTTCTCCACAACCGTAACACTTGATTGGTGCGCAAAATGTGTTGGGTCGCACTTGATTTGCATAGACTGGTATTAGACCCTCTGCACCTTCTACATAGTACACTGGGTACTCTGCTTCATACTCAAATAGTGAGTCTACTTCTTCGGCTTCTAATTGATGTATGGGAACTGCCTAAGGAGCTGGATTTGGTGCTCTTGGATATGGTCGTGGATTCGGATTCCTGAGTAGTTGTGGGACTTGTGTCCGAACGGGAACAGGATTTAGTCTCGGAGCTGGGGGCGCTTGTGCAAGTGCCGGTTGCCTGTATACTGGCATGGGTGCCGCTTGGTATTGTGGTGGTCGAGGCGGATTGTTGTGCATGTTGAAGATGCAACTGGTCTCATCATGGCCGCCGATGACACATATATGGCACCACAACCGTGGCGGTGGATTTGCTTGTGCATTGATTCTTGCTCTTAGGACTGGGCATTCATTTGCTGTATGATTTGCCAAGCAGTGTGGGCACCAGACATGTTCTCGCCGTGGATATGTTTGAGTTGGCGGCTGAGACAAGTGAAGTTTTTGATCCATGGCCTGCATCATATCTTCTTTCAGCTTCAAGGTCATGGCCTCGAGGCGATCTTCATTGGATGTTTCGGCAGTGTCCTTTGATTTACCTTTTTTCGAGCGCTTATCTCGTGTATTTGATCTGGCATCATCACTGCTAGTGTCTGAATCTGTCATGCCATCTTCGATGTCAATGGCTGCCGCATGAGCAGCACTGAATGTCTCATAGCTACTTATCTTTTTCATATCCTTGCGGATTTTCTTTCTTAGACCTGCTATGAACCATGCCGTGAGGTACTTTGCATCTGGGCGTGGGTCACATTTGGCGATCAATCTCTTCATCTTTCCCAGGTATGTGCGTACATCTTCCCTCCGGCCTTGTTCGATCTTGCTGAGTTGGAGAGCGGGATCATCTTGTAGCCTCTCCGTTTGAAAGCGACGTTTGAATTCGGTTTGAAGTAGGTCCCATGTAGCACGTTCTTCCACAAGAAGGTCGAGGTACCATTCTGACGCCTCATCAGTTAAGGCCATTGGAAACCAAGCCACCTTAGTTTCATGGGATTGATCACCACCTGCTCGACATGCGGCATCAAAATGTTGGAGGAAGCGAGCAGGGTCTCCCCTACCATTATATTTGGGAAGTTCCAGTTTTCCCAAGGGGCGTCGGCCGTGATTGTTGTGATTTCATCGATTGAAGAAGTTGTCAGCCTCGGCATCGAGCTCGATGTCCCCATCATGCTCATGACGGCGTCCAGCCATGTTGGGGCGAGGAGGAGTTAAAGGAAGTTGTTGAATCTCAGGGGGGGATTCGGGGTAGAGGATTGGCGGGGGCGGTTGTTGCAGTGGAGTTAGATGCGGATTGGGCGAGCGTTGGAGTCGAAGTCGTTGGCCGGAACGTAACTGCATGCAGATGGTGCGTGATTTGCCAAGGGTATCGCTACCCCAAGGGCGGGTGTGGAGGTGGTGTCATTAGGAGAGTTAGAGTGATGTTAGTTTGTGTAGGGACCATCGTGTTAATAATGTGCCTAGGATTGTCCTACGTGTGTAGGGAAATGTGCCGGTGCAGACGGATCGTTAATCGGAGGTCACGGCGTGAAAATACGAGTGAATTAATGCAAAATGAGGCCCACACGGGGGCGCGAATGAACGTGTGCCAGGGATGCCGAAATGGTGTTCAATGGGCTGGAAAAATACCCCGTAACGTGGTGTTTCCGTGTGTGAACTCTGGGCTCAAACGGGGTTCAATTTGGGTCCCAAACGGATGAGTTTCGAGGGGTTAAAGGAGGGGTAAATTTGGCGTTTTGGGGGGTCCTAATGGTGGTGTGAATGGACTTTAAGTCCAACCGAGGGGTTGAAACCAAGTGACTCTAGTTAGACTAACTAA